>NC_084909.1:5666314-5811314 GCF_949316345.1 Pungitius pungitius
CGGTTAAAGTAAAACGAAGGGTTAGTTTAAATGGTATTCTCTCTTAAGGGGGTTGGCCAGGTGAACATTAAATGGTGTCACTGTCTGCTGAGTACAAGATGGGGGATCTACTTTACGCATAATGCCTTCGACCTGATCACACAAAACATCACCCCCGAACCCACGCACTCCTTTGTCTCTCACTCTCACTCACACACACACACACACACACATACAGTTACATTTATTGAACTGCAAAGCCAATGTTTTGCAGACACTGGCAAGATAGCACTATTATCCAAAATGGAGACACCGCGGAATTTTAGTTCCAAATGCCACCAACGCAAAAGCTTGAGGGTTAAGTAGTATTTGCTTTTATGTCTTTACCTTTACCATCCCTCTAGTCTCCTGGCTGCTCTTGATACAGGTAATATATGCACCTGTGCAGCTTCCACTATCATGCACTCTGAATATTTATCATTTTCACAGACACCAGATGCACAGTGGGTATGTTGCTAGGCTCTCTCTGATTCTATTTATAATGGGCAGGCAGTTTTCTTTGTTTTTTGAGATTATGGTATAGAGTTTCGTTCACAGGTGCCCATAGGATCACAGCTTTTTATTTCACTTCGTCATGTTTCCGTTATGTGAATATGTAAATGCAGTGGAGCCATTTTAATAACTGTCATTTCAGAGCTACATTTTTATTCAGTGATGAAACAAAAAAGGGAAATGTAAAGCCATTGCCAGGCAGGATAGATGAAAGCAACCTCTTCTGCACACGGATGACTTCCCCATCACCTTCCGTCTGCATTTTATTTAGAAGTAACACAAACGATGGGTTAGAGTTAGGGTTTGAAACTACCAATAATGATACAAGTAGTTTTTTGTGTGCTCTAACATGAACAATGTAATGTTATCACAAAGACTTATTTATGACAGGGAAATAAAAAAAGGCCGTCTTTTACGTGCGCTCCTAGTTATAGTGCGACATACACAGCAGAGTGGCATAACTACCTTTCTTGTTTCTTTTCTTAACCTTTTAAGCACTTACATCCCCTTATATCAGCATCGTCTGGAAGCGGGTTTCCGAGGGCGAAAGGTTCCATGGAAACAAATGTAGTATCTTCCTTGATTCTCCTCGCTTCTGCTTCTGCTTATTGTTCGGGGCCTCGTGTATCCGGGACAAAGAAGATAGTTTTCTCTATGGCGTTAGGATAAAGACACATAGAACCACAAAGGCACTGTGCACAGAGCTGTAATCCGGAGCGTCGCTTCAAAGCGTAGCAGTTATAATATGCAGGGATCTACATTTGCGGTTTTTGCCATATCAAAGCCATCATTTAGTTCTCCTGTTTGATGTAGAATGCATTTTGAGCTCAAATGTGTATTTTCTCTTTATCTTAGTACTGACGGAAATAGCACCAGAATATATCTTTGGTAGAAATGTAACAATGTAAGTCTGCGTAATATGTGGCATGATGAAAGGGAAATATTAACAGATTTCAGAAATCTAATTCAATCTAAATTGCTCGTCCAAACTTGTGTTTATGTGTGTGGTTTGTTTCCCGGCAGACGAACTGGAAACTAAGTGACAGACTCCTCTACTGCTACACTACAGAAGACTTGATTGACATACATCTTTGCTAAGCCTCTGTCTTTAGGATTTTTATTGCGATCTAATTTCATTTTAATAAACACCATTTATACTGCATGGTATTTGATTGCAATCACAATAAGAAAAAAGACTTGTAGAGAACATTAATTTAATCAAATGCTGACTATTGTTTATTTGGGAGAAATCTAAAGACAGAAGGTTGGTAAAATAAATAGTGGGATGTGTTTTGGGCATATTTTATTTTTTCCCCACTAGTCTGAGAAAAGACTTGTTACGGAAACAAAATAGCCCCCAATCTCAAAATTGGCTAGTGCATGACAGGCAAATATTTTTTAGTAGACGATAGTGGAAATATACACATTCATTAGTTTACCCATTCATTCTTGTTTGTAGTTTATTTACAGCTTAATTCAATTCAAAATGCTAAAGATAATAGTGGTTCATACTTTGCTCATCAACGTTTAATCGACATGTGTTTTGGCGCGTATAAATGTGATGCAAAATTACTATTTTTAGAACCATTTAAATAGCTGGGAAAGTAGGCTTTTTATGTATATACTTTTGCTTTTTGAGTGTAGAGTTCCGACAAAAAAGCATTAGTTTCAGAAATCGTTTGAGCAATTTCAAAAGAATAATATGCAAATCATTATTTTTTATTATCTCATAAAAGAAATGAATGTAGCCAATTAAGGACATATGTGATACATATTTATTGGCAGAAAAGAAAAAAGCGCATTTCCTTTTGATTTTCCTGTAATTATTCTTTATTAAATCTCTAAAACAGTTAAGGTGTAAAATGAACAGCCCTATTTAACTTGTTGAATCTCATTTCGGTCATCAAATTACTGTTCAATTTGTCCGTACGGCTGCAAGTGTTTGTGTGTGTGTGTGATGGCCTTCGGCAGAAGCATGTGATAGTGGCGGCTGAGTGCGGATGAGCTTGCCTTCTATGTTTGGCACACGGTGTTGGTTTTCACATCTCTCGGGGGGTTGCACATCTCTTTTTTTGGTTGTAGTTGTTAGAACCTCCTTCCAGCACGTTGGCCAAGGCTTGCGTGCAAGGAAGGTACTTATGCATTTGAACAAGAGGAGCTCCCCACCTCATCCAGACAAGAGTCTGTGTCCTGTGGAGCTTTCCCTTATTCCATGCACATATTCTCGTCCTCGTCAGGGTTATCTTTAGAAATAGAGTTTATTGTTTCATGACGTGAAGCCTCGTTTGTAGACCAAAGCCACTAAAGTGCAGATCAGTGGAGAATCAAGCCATGTTGGTACATGGTACACCTCTAAGTTTGATATTTTGGAATTATTCAAGATGTAAAACATTGATGTGTGAACTTTTTATTTAATTGCAATAATATTTGATCGAGAACAGATGTCGTCTTTTATGTGTTTTACCAATTCCTTTATCAACTGCCTATTTGTAACACAATGCACAAATGCTAAATCAATAACAATTCAGAGCCATTAACATGATCCGTATTTTCCTTTTTAATTTGAAAGGATGCAATGAGAACTTTGGCAATCACTGTCAAGCAAACACATGTATTGGTGTCAAGTTAAATCAGAACAACAGGGGAAAGCTATTTGTACTTCATCTTATAAAAATGTTGCTTGCATTTACATAAATTTTAAAAATGAAGGTAAACTACCATTTACAATCAATTTACACAACCACGTCTGTCATGTCCTTTCATGCGTCTACATGCAAAACACCTCTATGCATCATTGCCAAATCAATTTTGATAGCGATGTATAATGGCTAAAGAAAAAATGACACCGTCACCACGAAATTGGCTCATTGCATGTGTCGCTCTCCGTATTTCATGTTCAGATGTGATATGAAATGTAAAAGACTGAGTTGCCGCTCAAAGGTAGAGCCTTGCTCTCTTCGCTCCACTCTTTGCAATGACACCAATAAACAATCAATCGGCGCTGCACAGTCCTGTGACATTTGGCTTTGGTTCTGAGCATCGACTCCTGCAGCTCAAGTCTCCTACAGGCCTGGAATAATCAGAGAAGGGCTGGAATCAACAAAAGCTTGTCAAGAAGAAAAGGTTGAATGTGTCTTGTGCATCGAGCGACCCTCTCAATATGAAATACTATGACAAAGTGTCAATCCAGTGACACCGAGGTAATACTTACAATCATGGGCTACGTTGCTAAATGCTAATGGTTCTTCACAAAAGCTCATCCAGATATGAAATTAGACTCAGTTTTATGAATTCCGCGCATCCAGAAGTTAGTATTTCTTGCTACAAGAAAGAAACACAGTTTATGGTAAATAGATTCCTCTTTTGGCAAGGACGGGTCACAATTTAGGACCATTAGTAAGAAGTGAAATGAAAAATTGACACGGAATGCAAATGAGCTGCTGATATATGCACCAGAGCCCCTCAAAGTAATTAGAATAATAACTAAAGGTCAAACTAATGAGTGTTTGTGATACAAATGGAATTCCTGAGATTTAGATATTGATGTTTTTTTTTCACCGGATTTCCGAATATCCCAAATCAACACCTAGAAATTCCCATCTCCGTTTGTGAAATGTACAAAACTGTAAACAAGTTTAACGATATTCGATGGAGCAACATTCTAACTACAGACTTTCTTTCCAACTTACTATCAGAAATGATGAATATCGCTGCTTATGCAAATCTCCCAGTTGTTTAAATGTGTATTTGACTAAAACTGCTGCAGGAAATGTAAATGAACAACAAATCACTTCCTCTGCACCAGATGATAGTTTCCAAGAAACGCCTACACGCGTTGCTGAGGGAAACGGTTCCACGGATACATTGAATCACACATCTACTACATTGACCAGCGTGACATACTGTATATGACTTGCCATTTTAAGGCTGCATCGTTTGCGATATCTGGAACAGAAAAAGCAAAAACAGCATGACTCCTGCGTACTTGTTGCAGGCTGCTGGTTTTTATTTTATTTTGGAAAATTCTAGTTACGCATACTAAATAACTTCTATCAAGAAATATATTGTTGGTACAACGTTGTGTTTGTTCGAGTGTTTCACTACTGTTGCTCATCCTTCAAGATGTCATCCGCATTTTCTCCTAGCTTGTTTATTCTTGCCACAGCGGGTTCCAATAACAAATGTTTAACTGTTTTTGCAGAGCAAGACAAATCAGCCCACTGCACCGACGAATGTCGCGCACTGGGACATTCTGACAGATGCTGGATGCCAAAGTTACGGGTAGGAAGCCAAGCAGACAGCGCCGATAATCGCACCAACCTTTTCATCCCCGTGGGAATGGATGCCATGGTAGAGACAGAGATTTATGGCACCATCAGCTGCGGCAGCAGAAAAACCCTCAGCACGTTCGGAAAAGAGCAGCGGGACAGCACAATCCTCGTGGCCAACGTCAAACCGTACCTGAAATCGCAGCGCGCCCTGAGCCCCCCTCTGCAGGAGAGCCCGTCTGGGTCCAGCAGTCCCACCAAGAGCAGCGCGCCCCCAGACTTGGCCAGCCGCGAGTCCAGAGAAGAGCGGGAGGGCGGTTCAGACAGCAGTGCCTACGGCCCGCCAGATGGCCAGTGCTCCCCGCTGCACACCGGAATGGAGGAGACCCCCTACCTGACCCGCGAGCTCAGGCCTAAGTCCCTGTCAAGCAGCCTCCTCCACAGCTCCGTCATCAGCCAGGAGTGCGGGGGGTCCGACTGCGCTCTCGACCCGCGGGACTCCGGTAACTGACAGGTCAGGTGACCACCCCCCCACCCCACCCGTTCTCTCAGTTGCCAGGAGTATGATGATAATATTACAGGTTAATGACCAAGAGGTGATTTATTTTGAACCACACGGGGGGGGGGTCCAGACACGCATTGTATAACCAAAAACCATCTGCTTTGTCTGTTTGTTTTTTAGTTTGTGACTTGTTGTGTTTAGGTGAAAAATGTGTCTTTGACTGCTGTGAAGGTTCGGGAAGAAAATCAGTGCTTACCTGACTTCAAGTGTTTTCATGGTGTACTGTACCTGTCAATTTAGATGTCTGTATTTGACCCATTTCAAGCTCCAATTTTGTGAGGCTGTGAAAAAAAAATTGCTACTGTTAAGCTATTGAGTCCTGTCTGCTCTTGTACGGTGAAGCTTCCTGTCTCCATTTAGTGTATAAGGAACATCTCTTTGAATATCACAGGCAACTGAAATACATATCAGTGACGTTAAATACAAAAGTGAAGTGTCTTATGAACTGTTAATGGTGGTGCGACGGGGAATGTCCCTTTTCATAAAACCATTTGAGGTTCCGATAAAACAGTTTTTTAAGAATGTATTTGTAATTTTATTGTTGTCCTCTGCAGTTTATGTGAAAATAAGCTGAGCTTACACGTGAATGTGGGCTACTGTACGTGTTCTGTATTTTATTAAATTTGTATACACTGTGTGCACGGAAGGCAATTTTTTTGACTAGTGACCACTTCCCCACGTGTCATGATTCATGTGAGAGAAGCGACAAGTTTTTATGTATGTCGACAAGGTCCTTAATACATAGGTCTGCAACCATGGAATCGTTGTCTAGCAGTAGTCTAGGTTCTTAGCTAGGTCAACTAAAAACACAATCACCATTTTACATGGCTATTTATATTCAAAACGCATATAAAATCAGGCTTTTATAATGCAACTCAATGTGCAGGTGGAAGCCCTGCTCGTGTTTGTGTATCAACCAGTGAGAAGTCACCAGAGTGGTTGTCTGCTTGTGATTATAGGTTTATTTACAAATGTGTTTGACAAATGACAAAACCCCGAAAAAGAGAAACCGTTAATATTCAGCTGCAGGTAGTAGTTACAAAGAAATTCAGCAATGAATTATTTGATGAATAAAAGGACATTCTAATGAGTCGTGTGAGAGAAAGCGGTCAATCTCAACAGCAGAAGGACCGAAACAAATTAAAGGTTATCTCACCAGAAAGTAAAAAAAGAGAATTATAGAATTAAATAAAGATACAGCATCTTCACATATGCTGTTTATACTGTATGCATGGTGCACTGTTTAATATTCAATGTAATGCAGAAAGGGTGGGTGTAGTGACAGAGGGCCAAAGTCCACAGACATATTGCAACACCCTAAACCGCTTTAATCCATCCATTCGCTTATTTCTCACCAAATCTGATCTGTTTTTTCAAAACTAGTCTGACTAGTTTTTTCTTAAGCAGCAGGACATGGACATCATTTTTGCTTCGACCAGATTATTATGTTCTAAAACACCGAGCGCATATCCACTGCATCTGCTCAACATATACATATATATACATATACGTATAGATGGAAAGATTTAGAAAAAACATTGATACGTGTTCAGCGGCATTGATCCCTATACCTATGAATACCGGGAATGTTGAAGTGTTTTCTATTCAACATCTGTAATAATAATCACACCAAATCTTTTTTTCTTTTTAAGTAGTGGTTTAGTTTCTCCATCTGGAGACACTGACTCTCGTACCCCGGCGCGGTGAGCGCTTTGAGAATGCCTTTTTTTTTTTTTCCACGAGCTTTGGATAACAGAATCCTGTCATCTACTGAGAGCTGACTATAAGTACGACTCAGTTTCTCCTCAGGGAAAACACATTAATTTGGATTTTGATTTGCATTTGTTTTGGTGGCGGTATTGACACAATTCCAGAGCTAGATGTCTCATCTCAGCAGGCAGCTCTGATGAGCTCATCTGCATAAGTTGAAATACTCTTTGAGAGGGAGATTGTGTGGGTCACAGCAACTCATCCCATTGAAATACAGACAGAAACATCACATCATTTTATCTGTATCAGTCCCAGGGTATCAGAGCACGGGGGGATGAAGACAGGTGAGCGGAATGTCAAGTAGAAAAGGGTTGAACCGTTTGCCGCAACACTCCTTTCCAATTTTTTAACCCTACATTAACATGTCGCATCGCAAGGCGGCAAAACAGGTTAATCTTCCACTTTACCCGTAATTATGCAACATTTGCTTGGAACCAAACCCTTTCTTAATTAACACTGCCGTATAGTACAGATGCAAGTGCTGTTGAGGGGAGCTGAATGCAGATTAAGGACCAGCATGCAGTGGTGAATGAATATGACTTGTCTCTTAGAATGATTTCAGTCACAGTGAAAAGGGAATTACAGACAATGAAACCGATCTGTGTAATACCTCCATTCTTCTACATTCTACGTACACAAATGATCTATTCAGACGAAAAAGGAATGAGCACTGTACCATTCACTTGTGCAAAATTGACATGCTCACCCTGAGTACTTAAGCTTTTAATTCAATAACTCAATAACACAGCCGATTAAGAGCTTGTCTTCCACCTCCACCAAATGTTGTGGGAGATGGTTCCACTTGGGTGAGAAGTGTTGGTGGGGAAACAAAAGCGAACACAACACATAGGCATTATTGAGAGTACGGTTTACCTTTTAAAGCCGAGCGATGTCATTTGAGCACAGCGTGCACGCCTTCAGGGCACAAATATATTGCGTGTTTGTTTTCAGCGTAGAAAACAAACTGTACACAAATAGCAAAAACTGTACCCAATTAAGTAATGTAAATGGAACGCCTCGGCATTGACTTAATGTTGAAGAGGTGCTGCTTTGAGGACACATAGTTAATTAATTCACGCTATACTTTGGTAACACCATTTTTAATGACTCATAATGTACTGGAGGGACTCATTGGTGACAACATTAGTCTCATTTCAAACAAACGTTGTCACAAAGCGATCCAAAAAGGGACACAAATAGGTTGTTATTTTTATTAGGTAAAAGAAATCATACATCATTCTGTAACGATGCAGGTTCATCGCAAGAGAGATGTGAGAATAGAATATGCATATACTTGAGAATGGAAGGGCATTTTAGAGGGCGCTTATCATGTTTCTTGGGCCATCGAATGGGACACTTTATGTTTCATGTCCCAGCAGCATCCAGGAGGACAATTATGCAGTGTTTCCTTTGAACATGGCGAGCATCCATGGGCTGATCAATTAATGCATTGTCAAAATTGCTCCACAAACTAAACATCTGATGCAAGTTTGTTTTGTCTCTTATAAAAAAACCATTGACATTTATCCTGGCAGGTCCTTTTTGACCTTTGCTTGCAAGGTTCAGTTAGACAGTTTCAGTTGTAGACATTTATTCTCTCAATAGTAGAGAAGATAAATTAGTAGAATTACTTATACTAATAATGAGATGAAAACATGGACTATTTATTATAACCCCAAATGCTTGGGGTTGCTAAAAAGATTTTTTGTAATGCATTTGAAAAATGTATTACAAAAAATCTTTTTAGCAATGTATCAAATTAAACAACGGTCATTTTTGACCAATGATGTACATTAAAAGGTTTGAATATGATTATGCATTTAAGTTTTAAATCAAGAGAAGAATAATAGTTTAATATCTTTGAAATGGTAAACCAGTTGATTCATGTGTTGTTCAATTTCTAGGATATTCATGATTTTAAGTAATGGTTTCCTTATTTTGAATTCAAAGCAGCATGTTATGACGTGTATGTGTTGAAAAAACGACACAATTCATCTTTCATTTGTGACTGTAGACTCATCCGACAGGATGGTTTAAAAATGTCCTTTAAAATGTTTTCCATGATGCTGTTGACTGCGTTTAGCTTTCATTCAGACCCACAGGAATTAACACTCCCTTTATTGACCTAGTCTGACACAAAAAATCCAGACTACAAAGCCATTTCAGTTTGAGCGCTTGTTAAAAAAAAAAAAAAGGAGTTACTTACGGCCTTCTCCTCTGGGAAGAGTTCAAGTGCACGCCAATCTGTCAATCGCGTTTCATTTTTAAACATAAGAAAGGTTATATTATAAGGGAAGCGATCCGGCAGGACTTCACAAAGGTTTCACTCCGTGGTACTAGGTCATGACACACTTTTCTCACTTTGAATTGAGCAAAAATAGTCCTCCACACGCCTTTTTAGTGACAAAGTGGGCCAATATTTGCATAGAGTGGAAAAGCTAATGCACTCTGACATCTGCTCAAAAGTCTTCAGTCTGAAAAGCTTCACCCTTTAAGTGCTTTGTCTGCCATCACAAATAAGATGGAGAAATCTAAAGCCGAGGCGCGCAGAGGGAGAGAAAAGCAGCACTCGGCGGGGAGAGACAGCGTATGGAACATGCTCAGCCTTTAAGAATCAATACACAGTTTATTGAATCAATACTGACGCGAAACCTGTCTGTCAGACATAAGCGCTAGATGTTGAATAGCGTGGCCCCCGATTAAGTGTCATGCAGGCATAAGTGGCACATCCTTGAGGTTTTTTTTTTTTTTTTTCGACACAGCGCGCTCTCCCACTGCTCAGCTGTTGGACTCGGTGAAGTAGACTGATGCTAAAGAAGTCACAAAGTCCCCTGCAGAGTCTGTGAAATGCAGAGCTTTTTTTGTATAGCGTCTAGAGCCATTAAAGAGAAGAGTCTTAACATCTAACTCCGTGGTTCATAATGCTGACCCTGTGGCTTGAGGCCGTTTCGGGGTGAGTCGCTCGGGCTTTTTTCTTAATAGTTTGAATGTGTTTGCACATATTAGCATATTAACTACACTAGTATTTTGATTTTCTACTTTCAGTTGGCAGCCATTGCTTTCTATTAATCTCAATTAATTATTCAAATCCACTTTGCAGGGAGCTAAAATATTTTGGTGAACCACAGTGTCACGCCGCACTTACGGTGTTTACTCATCACCGTGTTCTACTGTGGTGTAAACCAAACTCTTTTTGGCATATTAAAAACACTCTATAATCCTTGATTTGAGTGTCAGCTCTCAAAAAACATTACATTGGTTACAAGTATTGTTAGAAAATTCAACGTACAAGAGAATATAGAGAATATATACATAATTCAGAATATATGTGCAACCATGGCTGTTGTGAGATGAAGAAGTTTGCCTTTTAAAAGTTTGCCTTATTGCAGCAGTTCCTTTGGCATTAAAAGCTCTTACCATGCTTGATCCCAGGTGTTTTCACTCATTTCGTCTGATTAAACCTCGCCTGAGGACTGTGTGGGTGTGTACAGATGAGTGCTCAACTGCTGCATGTCCATCACCTTCCTGTTTTATTGCACCTGTTAGGGTCAGTCAATTTACATTTTTATGATTATTAGTACCTGAGAGTTTGGGGACCTCGATCCCCATCATCCAACAGAAGTCTGAGTCGCCAGAATAACGCTACTGACTGACGTTACACGTATACAAGTTTGTGTCGATCTGTCAGTACTGTTATGGGAAATCTAGCAAACACCAGCATCACGGTATTCATTTTAATCATTATTTTGAGATTAACTTTTCAACCATTAAATGAAGTTATTCCTTAGTTGCCTGTAACAAACACCTTTCTGCACTACCACAGTGTTTGGATTGTTTTTAAATGCATTTTTCCCCATCAACTAATGTGCCACAGTTTTTGCTGGATCATCATCTACTTGAAGAAGAATGCTGGTATTTTGAGTCAGGGTAGTTAAATCCAATTTGTATCACGACCCTAAAGCTCAATAAATTAAATATTAAACGTTTACACTGTTTGCTGGATTTGCTGGTTACAAATTAGCAATCAAAAAGCAATAGACCTTTAAGGTCCACTTTGTTGTGTGAACGGAAAGACTGGGACCAGCAGATAATGTTGCTATTAGACATACAGTGGTTAGGGCACATAGGTTAAACTGTGTTCATGCAATTTTGATAGCCACCCCCCTCCCCCTCCCCCCTTCAAATGAGAAACTCTGTCATCATAAATAAAGCATTTAAGAGCATATTCTTCAACATTTACGATGGCGTTTCACCCCTCGTTGGCATAAGAGCACGAGGAGCAGCTGCCAGCGCCCCCCCCCCCACCTCCCCCCACCACCCTCTTTGAATCAGCTAAAGTAGGTTAACCACAGCACTGTGCAGCTCGGGTAAATACCACAGCAAGCCAGCTCTTTTATCCTGTTAATCAGAGCATTTGTCTGTGTAAACTATTACAGGCCAGCTATAGCAGCTCGGTACATCGACCGAGTCAAGGCGCTTCGGCAAAGTGCACCAGGAATGACAATCAGGTGGATGTGGCCACGGGCTCCACTCATGCACTGGTTTTATCGGCAGAGGTTAACACCTGGGAAGGATCAGTGTTATTACACGGATCACATTATTATTCCGGTCTCCGCGATTAGTCTGGAAACACACTACACACATGAGTTTATGCGCGAGCGTTGATGAATGTCGCCCAGCCAGTCTTTTCATTTCGCCAGGCTTCTGCCGGATGATGGAGTCTCTCTAAATGCCTTTTTCCACTACAGTATGCAATTTCTAGACCCCCAGACTTTGAAATGGCCGCCCTGTTGTGCTGTTGTTCCAAAGCACAGCACATTTATAGATTTGTGTAATGGATTCATTATGGAAGCCGGGTTCATGTAAATGTATTTTTCAAGAAGTAATGCCCACTAATATGTTTGGCAGCTTCAGAACTACATGTAAATAATGTGACCTTACGCTAAGATCGAAATATGATTTGTTTAAAGAAGTGCATGACAAGGTGCCATGGCACTTGAGTGGATTAGTACACCCCTCTGGGAAATCATCCATTTTCAGCTCTTGCATGGGTCTGAGTCTAATTGCATGCAACGGTATTATAACTCTCTTTTCAGTCCTTTTCATCTGCACAATATCATCTGAAAACCAAACCAAAATGATGAAGATAGATGCGATTTCATGTAACAGCCTGCATGCCCTTGGAACAGTCTATTAATGGACAATAAATGTTCCTTCATAAAGAGTGCCTGCTCATTTCTATGCAGATAATGACAGGATGTGCAAGTGTGTCTCCTTCTCGATATTTGCCACTAAAAACCTCACGTAGAACATTAGTACCAGCAGAGAACAAAAACTGAATCGTAAGGGTCATTTTGCAAAGATTCAGTGACCCCAGTGTTCATCTCACAATGATAATAATAGTCCATAATTAAAGTAAAAAAACGTAGTGCTCGCATACTGCTACATCTATGCTGATGAGGTTAAAAGGGTCTCAAAGTTGACCTGAATCTTTAATCTGTGTCAGTTAGCCCGCTGCATTAAAGCAATAACACAATTTAAAGAACTAGAGACAACCGTGCCAAATCGTAAGTCTTCAACCACCACGATGGCACATCTTTCAAAAGAACACTCTCTGTTGAGCAAATGCCTGCTTTGTCTTTGCAAGGCAATTACAGAAAGTGAATCTGGGTAAGTACATGTTTGGATCAGTGGGAGCACCAGGATCAAAACTGTTTGTGTTAGCTGTGACAGTGACATCCGCAGTTCTGCTCCTTGTCCATCTGGCCCCTCTCCCTCCAAAATCTGACACACTGAGATGACGTTGTTTAGTTTTCTGCAAATATTCCTCCCGTTAATTATCAAGCGGCTGCGAAACATCTTAAGTCAGATCGTGTGGGGGCCGCTGCACTGTTTACCTAAAGCTCAAACAATGCCAAAGGCAAAGGAGGCTAAACCGAAACGAGCCGCATCCCCATTTCAAACCTGCCTGCTTTAACTGGCAATGACTGAAGACCCCGCATCAGACAGTGATGCAATCGCTGCTGTCCAATCCACTCTCATTTCAATTCTCATTACGGCTGGTCTGAAACAAGGACGCAGCCTCCAACTCAGAGAGAAAAACAGAAGCCCCCCCCCCCCCTCTCTCCACTTTAACTCTAACTGTCGTGGATATAACCTTGGTGATTAGACACAACCTCCTCAAGGTCACTGTTTTACTGCCATAAAGTGTTTTAATGGCATCTTCCAAAGGCTTCACTGTGAGAGTGTGTGTCTCTTCAAGGCCTGATCTCTTAACTACTAAATCCTGGGCCGATTTGCATGCAATTTGTGAAGTCAAATGTGATTGTTTCACTATTTCCTTTTCTGAAACTCCATGTGTGGGTGAACATGGAAGCCAAAATGTTGTTTCATTCTGGCTCAGATGAGGTGAGGGAGCATTTACATTCCCTTGATCCCTTAGTTTTTCTCCCTTTAGTGCGAGATATGAAACAAACCCGTCCAGCGTGACGTTTTATAACCCCCCAATCCAGCCTTTCTATGAACCTTCCTGCTGTATTAAACAAACAAATCATGTTACTGATTAGACCAAATCAAGTCAAATTAAATTAATTTACAATTAATCAATTTAGAGAGATTAAATTGACTGAAATTGGAAGGCCTGTCAGAGGGTTTAATTTAAGGCGGTCATGGCAGAAGCAGGAAACCTGTTTCCGGGTCATTTGATTGGTCGTCATGCCACCACAGCGCTCCACTAGTGAAGCACCAAAGGTATGATGAATGGGAAACTGAGCACATTTTGAGCTGCCTTGAACAAATTGAATGTTTGTGAGGAGTTTCCTTTTGGGATTTATTTCTTGCACCAGAGGGTGGAGGGATTTCGCAGGCTCTCGTCATCTTTTTTTTAATAAAAATCCGTTATAAAGGCTCTTGGGTTATATGCGATCCATCCTTTTCCTCCGTCAACTTGAAAAAGGAGATTAGCGCCGGATCTGGATAAAATGTTGTCTATTTTTTTCTTTCTTTTTATGACCACGTCACTCTGACTTTGATAGAAAAACATCACGAGTTCAAACGTTTCAGAGAAATGGTAAATTGAGACAACCGCTGTCCTTTAATAATCCAATGTTTTCTTCAGGATCAGGAATCAGGAGCATTTATTGCCAAGATCTGTTAGACATTTGACAACAGGACAGATAAGATAACATAGCAGGCATCATGGCAGCCATCTTCGGCGCCATCTTGACTCTCAGAAAAGCTGTAAGGATGATAACTTGTTTTTTTCAGCCGAATATTCTAAGCTAGATTTATTCTTGCTGCCAAAAACTTGATCACCTCATTTTTCCAGCATTTTCTAAGCATCCAGCAACCACTATTACCACGAGGTTTTGATAGCACACCGATCCTTGAAAGTTGTGGTTGCAGTCACCCTCCCAAGGACAATAATTCATTGGAAGGCGGCTCAAAAGTGCAGAAGGTAATTGCTCATTTCTTAAAGAAAAGTTCCTATGTGTGTATGTAGAGCAGAATTTACAGCTCCTAAACTACGCATCAAAACAAGAATGTAATAAAAAATGTACGTAACTCAATGCTAAAAATGAACTCATTGGATGCAAATAATCCATCTCATGTGACCAGCTTCACATTTCACAATTCTGACAGGATTTTACCTTCATGATTATCTAGAAATGCAGTGCCATCCTATAATTCCTAAACATTATACAGTACATCTGCGATGTGCATAATTTCCATCAGAAACCTCTGGAATCTTGTGTGGTGAATTAGCCTAAACTTCACCCATGTTTACATTTCTCCCCCTTGCAGAGACGGGGGATGGGGAGGGACTGGCGGGGGAAGAAGAATACATTTTGTGTTGTTTGAGAAGAATTCCGACTGAATTTGAATTTTTTTTTTTTCACGCTTCATGCAGTAGCGTAGGAGATCTCCTCGGTTGATTCAAAGGAGGACAACATCAAGAGGAGAGCGTTGGATATGAATAAAATACAGCATCCCCAGCGGCGGAGAGAGAGACTTACTATCAGGAAATTTATGACGAAAAATTCTCAAGTGAAACATTCACCCCCATGTTGTGGTGTTTCAGTGCAGCTTTATATATATATATAAATATACGTCACACTTATTCCATTTGACAGCGGTTAATGGGCCGACATACTCTGTGAGTCAGGTTTTGTTTCCTGAACAACTTGATGTGCTCCGGACACGGCAACGTATGATCGAAAATGATTAGTCCAGGTCTGCGAGAGATGTGGGTGCAGCTGCTGTCCGTCACTTGTTAAATTCATGAGCGAACACGCCACTGTTACCCTAGAAGACAACAGGCAGCATCAAGGATTCGGGCATCTCCAGCATGTGACCTTGGTCTGTCAGAGCACCCTTCACGTGTCATGGCTCTTCTATCAAATGTGAGTTCCATCATCACACCATTAATGGGTTAGGAGGGGGGGGGGGCAGTCGTTTACAAAACGGGTTGATGACTTCGCCAGAAATCTGTAAACTGAAATCAGAAGGTTGTATATACTTTGTGTGGAGCTGGTGCATTTTTCTTTCTGAAAGCCATTCAGGTGATCCGAAAGAGCAATCTTCTCATATCTTTGATGCCTTTAACGGAACAACCACGGCTAGCCGCCCCCTCCTTGCCAACTAGACTAATTAGTATTTATGCGTTCTGTCAGCCGAGGTGTTTTAAGTCAATTGCTTTCTCCTCTTGCTCTTTATTTGAGTTTGCATTCTTTTTTTTGTACAAGCATCCTGAGTGGGCCTCTGCTGCTCTAATAATGGCCACATATGAAGAGGTCCTCCATAACCAGTAAATCCACGGAGGCTATTTTGCGTGATTATATTTCCACGGTTCCAGTGGTGCCTTATCCAACAAAAGCAATTTACGGGCATATTGATCATAGGCTCTGTTTTATTAGTCAATAAAGTCCGTTTTTATCGGCAAAGGATTTCTTTGGCTCAAGAGAGCCTCAGTGTTGACTTATCCAGATGTTTGTTGACTCAAGTTATTGTTTTTGGTTTTTATTTCTTTTTCCTCAACGCCATGCCTCCCATCACTCTATGTTGTAAGGATTTATAAAAAAAAAAAAAAATCCCCTCTCAAAATCCATTCCAGTAAGTAAATAAAACTGCTTCCCTTCAAAGCCTGTCGAGTGCTTCTCTTGACTCGCGTTGACTGGCCATTGGAGACTCGGCCCGCGTTCTACACCACAAGTGTTAACGCCAATTAAACTCCTGGGCACCACCCTGTCAATTCTCCACATTCGGTGACGTATGAGTGATAACACAAACCCGTACCTTCAGCCCTCATCTGACGCACACTAAATGGCTCCGGACCTTGGCGTTTCCTGACATTTCGCAGAAATCGATTGAGATTTAATCAGCGCGAGCATGCTGTTGTCGGCCACACTTGCGCCAGCTGTTTTTGTTGCTACCTAGGGCTGAACGCTCTATTCTTAAGAATTACAGCAATTTCAAACACCACCGATATGAAATTTTCATTCACCACCCCCCCCCCCCCCAAATAGACAAGATAACGCTCAGAACATTAAAGCTAATGATACTAACAAAAGACTTGATGTTCCTGTGAAAGAATGTTTCCATTCAATTTGGACGCTATTATATTTATTGTCTATTTTGAACACTCATTACTCCCTTTCTCGCCTGTCTGTCTCAGGGTGAGTCTCCCTTTCTCCCTTCTTTCTCTCTGGTGGTAAGTGCAATAATTATCCCATTATTCTTTGAAGTCACTGTAAAATCCAAGGCCCCAAAACAATCCCCAAACATGCAAATACATACAGTCCTTTTAAGTATTTGAGGTCTTCGAGGTAGCCCACAGCTGGAATATTCTCTCTTTGAATTTCCAACAGATCAAAATAGACCCCAAAAGAACATTGTTTAAAGGAAGGAAAAGATTGGGGCAGGTTTTTTTTTTCTTTTTTTTCCGGGAGCCAAAACAAAATACAAACCTTTTCTTTTAGCAAAGGTGTACTGAGCACAGTGTCTCTTTTCCAACAATTATTTCTGAACTCCTAGCAATGTGTGCGTCTTGAATCCTCACCACACCACCATCGCTTTCTGAAGGAGGTTTTATGAAGAGACCGCACAAACACACACAGATGCCTCGAGGTAAGCATGAATAAAGCCCATGAAGCTCAGTGCTAAGATGAACAGCCTGAGCTTTCAAGACACTGCTCGGTGTTGACTGTAAAATGACTTAATGGAGGCGATAATGTGTTAAAATGAAAATGTGTCTCTATTTTAGGAAAAAACCGTGGAATGTATTGCCGGCTGTAGATTCTCGCACATTAATACACGTGCGAGCGACACACAAGTTATTATCCTCTCATCCTTTGAATTCGCAATTAAGTATGCGCCACAGACGGCATCATCTCATACAGAGAATTCAGGCTTAATGAATGCACTGGCGTAAGCTTCTATCTCCATGCATATCCAGATGAAATATTGATTATGAATGGCAACAAGAAACCTGGGCCATTAGGTGGAATAACATTTCACAAACATGCGCTCTCCACTTAATTGAGTGAAGACATTAATACATCAGTGATGTACAACTATCTGAGTTCTGCCTGTCACTAGGTATTACTCCAGGTTACGGCCCAAGGCTGTACAAATACCAGCTGAAAATGAAAGCAACGCCGTAGCTCTTCGGCTGGCGAGCGGTCTGAGAGAAACGTGGTGGAAATATTCATGGCGTTTACGTTTATATCTCCGTCGGTGCTCTGTTGTGTAACTAAATCCACGGGAGAGCAGGGAAAGAGGTGACGGTCAGCCGAATGATCATCGCTGGCGCAGGGACAGGGACACAGGACCAGGCAACAGCAACAACGTGTTGATACATGCGGTTACACGCATGCAAACAGGAGAAAACTCCTAAACACACAGCGTAACACACTGTAAAACCACATGACACAACATGCATGCAAATGTTCTCCACGTGAGCTAATTAGCACGTGCAATTAAGTGACTGAATCCATTTATGTCTCATAGCAAAATACATACTAAATGAGTAAAAAATACTCAATAACTTATCCAGTGGAGAGATGTATGCAGTATGAGTTGGATCCTATCAGGCCTGCGAATGATCACCCACAAGATGTGAGCAGAGGCTGTCATTAAAGGCACAATGTGGGTTACCCTGGCAACATCATAGAAGCCTCCATTTTTTTTTTAATGCTGCGCTTGTGAACAATCGTCGTTGCACCCAATCCCCCTGTGAATTAAAGGCACATAGCTAAATAAAGCTCAAGTACCCTGCTGTCACACTTTCACAATCCTCTGTTGGCCTCCTCTCAGTAGAGAGGTCTGCAACAACCTGTTTCTTTTTGGGAAAAGTGTCAACAGCGGGCAATCAAAGTAGCTCCACAGAATTCAATTTTTAAAACAATTACTCCAGAAAAAATGACTAAACTGTCAAATTTGGATTGTCACACATGTAGGTCATATGGAAGTTGAACGTGAGACATAACAGCTGCGTCTCTCTCTCTCTCTCTGCTCCTCTCCTGATTTGAGACGATACTTTGTACTCTGAACCTTTGCACGGTTTTACTATTTTTGTACAAAACTTCCACTTTTTAAAGGAACACAAATATATGGTGAAGGTGGTATTGATGTTTTTATGTTCAATGATTTAGTTTAATTAAATTTATGCTTTTCTATGAAATAGTAGTTTTGTCATTGGTTTTACACTAAAGCAAATGTCCTTCCTTCCGATTGCAACACATTATTTCTTCGCTAGTAATTTCAGTCAGTACCTTTGCTTGTTTAATTGTAACTAAGTTCAACTCCCCGCACAGTTGATTTTCCATTAAATTCCACAACGACCTCTCTGACCAAGGTAATTAGCTCTTAGTCCTCCGAGTCAAAGATAGAGCCCACAGAGATTTTTCTGAATCCGATTAGCAATGAGGTTCCTCAAATCCCCAGAGAGTTTCTGCAATGTTGTTTCCTTCTAGACCCGAATGGTGATTGTGGCAGGCTTGTTTATTCGATATTAGCACGTGATCTGTCAGACAAAGAAAAGATGTCTTATGTTGCAGGAGAGTGGTGTTGGCATAAGGAAATGAGATGAGGTGGGATGTATTGTTTAATTAAGGGGGTGGGAACCCCCCTGGCATCTGTGTGCAGACACCACACAGCAAATGACCCTAGTGAACTTGTCAAGACCGAATCAAATAAAGTTGAACACTCAATAAGCTTCAAACAACAAGTTTAGATGCGTACTTTGGTGTTGGTCCGTCCTGAATTACGGAATCTATTTGTTTTGTTTTACATTTACTCTGATTACGTTGGTTGAGAATGAATCCCAGCTGTGTGTGTCATTACACGTCACCGCACCCCTCTGATAGCAAAGTAACAACAAAGGACGGAGTACCACAGGTTAACGCGACAACAAGTCTTTCCTGAATCAGCAGCGTCACCTTGAGGTTTAAGGTGGAATTACATATACATTTCTAAACAGCCCTTTTTGTTTAGGTTGAATTAAAAATAGTTATCCCATCACATCCTTCTAACAGCAAGAGCAAGTGGGGAAGAAAGGCATTGTAAAAAAAATAAAAACTAGAATGTAAATTTAAACTTTAAAGCGCTCTCTACTGGTCTTCATGTCAAAGTTCAAATTGAAGCAAATGCAAGAAACTGCAAGAAATGTCCCTCCAACCCCAAAATACTACAGAGCTTTTCCATTTTCCCCATGATTCCTGGTAATCATTGTTTCCTGGTTCTTTCCAGGTTCACTGTGAGAATACCGGTGTTCACCAGCGTTGCTGCTCACATAAAGATAAATCAGAGTTTTGTCTCATTAACTAGCAGCTACTCTCAGTACAATTCTCACTTTTTGTCTCGTTTTCCTTTTTCTTAAATTTGACCAGCAGGAGGTGCCACAGCATTCAGCATGTGAACAATGGCTGTGATTGAGTTTCTTCAATCAGAGCAGTGGTGCCCACGCTGAGGTCCACTTACAGCGTTTCTTGGTCGAAATGTCAACTGGTTAATTAACTGGAATGAATGAAAGTCTTCAAATGCAGTAGTTCCACTCACATCATGAAAAGGCAGTATAACACTAAACGTCATGTTGTCAAATAAAAATAGAAGGAATAAGAAAGAGTGTTCACACATAAAACACTAAACAGATGAACAGTATAAAGGGAGGAGAATTTGAATGAGTTAAAGGTGTCATAGTAAAAGCAGCATCTATTTCTGACCCAATGGGGCCCTGTGATTAAAATAAATACCTAAAAACCATTCAGGATAATTGCGCTTTTTAAGTTCTGCTGAGAATCGTGGAGATTTCAGAGCCTCGCGGCAGTAGAGATGTGAGACATGTTGGCGTGCGCCTTTATTTATGGATCTGCCTGCCAGAGACGTGGCTGCCCCGGGCACTTGAGGATCCACGCGTGGGTGAGGGGGGGGGGCAGGAAGTGTCATTCATGATGGCTGATGATGTGGGCATCCTCTTTTTCTCCCAGAGAGACCAGAGATACTCTGGGATGCAAGTTTTTCACCCTCCTAAAAGCTTGCTCACATTGTGTTACTGCTGTCGTCAGTCTTCCTCCTCCCTGATCTTCCTCTGGCGCTTACTCCGTACCCACTTCTGTTCTTACCACAAAGGCCTCTTTACGTCATTCAGGAGAGGCTTTAGTTCAGGGGCAACACGGAACATGTTGGAAAAACACTTTTTCAGAGATCACGCACGGTGGAGCGTGTCAGTGACCGCGTCCTCGCCTTTTCCCAATTCGCCTCCACTGAAGGAACCTCCCAAAGACTCACCTGGTCATCCCTTCCCTGTCTGTGTGGTGGCAGGTTGTTTCAGTGCCGGGGACTTCGGCTTCAAGTACAAGTAAACGGTGATTAAATCAAATATATTTGAATCCTTTTTGAATTCATTTAATCTAGGCCCTTTTTTTTCAAATATTCATAGGACCAAGAGTGTCCTTCGTGGAGACTAAAACTCTGAAAACACTGTGACTATTCCACCAAACGAAACCGTTGCGTAATGCGTTGACATACTAAAAAGCTCTGCGTTGGGTCGTTGTGTTGCATCGACGCATCAAAGGCCTGCGAGAGCCCAAACAGTGATGTTCCTGTCAGACAAAGGCAGGAAAGTTCACTAGGATGCCGAGTGTTCTTCTGCGACTCGCCATCTGTAAGGGGCGTACATCACAGGCCTTTCCCCCGTCGCCCTCTGTGGCCCGGTCTGTTTTAGCTGAAGAAACAACGGTTCTTCGCAGGCTGCACCTATCGCCTCTGCTGGATTAGAATTATTTTTTTGGTTGGATTTTTCATCTGCGATGTGAAGAATGTGTCCATGGTGTCCACTGTTAATGGTGTGAGTTCGAGACATTTAGTCACCAGACTGCTGTCACGTTGGTTTCCTTTAAAACAGAACAAAACGCTGCGTGTTCAAACCAGAATTTGACCTTTGATCTCTAATGTCTTTCAAATATTTATACAGTGTATTGCCATAGTTCTGTGTTTTTATTGGATTATAAATTATTGAGCCATAGCGGTGACTTTGATGAAGGTATTTCTCTGAATGCTTCTAACTGGTTATTTATGTTGGATATGAGCTGCTCTACATAATTCACGCATATTTCACATATCCCGTGGAAAAAGGAAATTTATGAATTTTTTATTCAGATGTGAGCCCATAGACTAACTGCAACTATTTAGAGAGACAAATAGCATTTAAAAAATGTTTATACATTCAGTTTAGAGATTTTCATCAATAAAGTAAAGTCGTGAGTCAATCAGTCAACTCACAGGATGATGGAAGAGGTCCGAGGACTGATGCACATTCACAGAAAACACTTACAACTGTCTGTTAATAATAACTCAATGACACCAGCGGAAAATAATGTTTACATTACAAATATCCATCCAAGTCCAGCAGTGACGAAGGTCAAATGGTTTTCACTGTAGAATTGTGTAATTATTCATTACCGAGTCTCTCTTTGGACCGTGGGAGGAATCTGATCATCAGTAAAATCGCTGGTGGTGGGTGGAGCGGTGGTGGATGAAAGGAACAGGTGAGGGAGGTGGGGGTGGAGAGACGGTGTCTCCAGTGTCTTCCTCTTTAACATCCTCCCCAAACCCCAGTCTCCTTTCTGCTTCTCTTAGTTTTGGTTTTCCTTCTCCCTTTCCATCTCTCAAACTCCTCCATCTTCTTGCCAAAAAGGGCCTCTTCTCTTGCTCCTCACTTCAAGACAGACGTCCTCCAGGACCTTCTTCTGGTCCTCCACGCGTTTTGGTTCCTCCTCGGGTTGGTTTGTTCGTGGCCAGCGCTGTTAAACTTTCCACCCAGAGCTTTGTGCTTTGACTGCCAAGCTTTTACTGTGGACTCCAAACTCGTTGCTTTCTTCTCCAGAGTGTCATATTTTTTCTGCCAGGCTTCGCTCCTCTGAAGAAGTTGAGTTTCTTTTTCTGCTCAGCCTGTTTTTTGTCTCTGTGAGTTTCTCAGTGAGAATGTCCTTATTTTTATTGAGGTCCAGGATCTCATTGTCCCTGTGTCTTTGTCTCGGCCCAGGTCTTTGTTCATCCAGGATCTCAGTGTCTCAGTGCTGTTGTTGCAGGATCGCGTCATTACTGCTGGTACTCTCTGCTGCTCAGCTGGTTTTGGTCCTAGATTAAGAGATGTTTGTCTTTGCCTCAAAGTCTGAAACCTTCTTGTTGTACCTCTGGTTGCTGAGGCTCTGCATACTACATGTGTATGTCCGAGCTTGGAGCACACAAATGTTGGTCATCATCCTTTTTCTTCCAATCCTTTTGATCCTAATTCCCTTTTTTGCGCGTGTGTGTGTGTGTCCGTGTGTGTTTTGTGCGTGCGTGTAAAGAGTAGCTGTCTTCTGCTCCCAGTCGGCGAAGACTATGTTCAGTGTCGTGGAAGACTTGGGGAGATGAGGCCCGGATTATGCATCGCCTGTGTGTGCCTCATTTTCCTTCTGAACATTGTAACCATGGATGAACGAAACCGGAATCAGCATATGGCAAAGACATACCAGTGTGAGCACGTATCAAAGTGCAAAAACAGTCATGTTAATTCATTTATTAACACAAAAAATACATTTCTCTCACTCACAAATGTTTTTGATGACAGCTGTTTTGAACCACATTGTGCTCATCATTGCAACTAACATACATACTAATCTATGCAGACAAAGTGGAGCAGTGATGATGTTGAGCTAATGCTTGAGGTCTAGCACAAACCTCTGAGGGCAAAGGGGGGGGGGGGGGGGGGAAATACCAAATGAATCGCATGCAGGCTTGGATACAGCCTTCATACTCTGTAGCATGAGCCACAGGCAGTGTCCCCGATGTGCCTCCTCTCATGTGAGCGAGAGCCGAGTGGGGAGGATGATGATGGATGTAGCTTCACGAGGACACAACAGTACACAAAACCATTCTTGACATGGTTCCACGTGGGTTGCTACCGCATCGAGTTGAGACAGGAATGACAGGTCCTTTTCTTTACCTTGTGCTTTATCACTAAACAGACCAGAAGTGTCCCCGTGCAACATGTGGCACCGCTCCAGACGCTACTCTATCTGATGGATGAAAACCACAGAACCACATCCACCACAGTGAGAACCCGCCCGATGCCATAGGCAAGTATGTAGAGTGTTACGCCTAATTTGCAAGCTTTCTGCTTGGATATGGAGGATGGAGAGGGAGGGGGGTGGGGGGGGGTCAATACGCATCCCTTTATGGCAAAGCCTTGTGTGCTTATGTATTGGATGACATGATTATTATGGCTGTTCTGCACAGACCATAAAAGCACTTTAGTGCAGCTTTTCGAGAGCGGAAATGGATTCGTGTGACATTCTAGGGTTTAGATACATGCATATTTTTTTTTATTGTCTGACTAAATGAGTAACCATTAAAATGATACAGCACCTGACTGGCTGAATCGATTTTGGCACCTGCAAGTCACCTTATGCACTGCGACTGTGCAGAGATTTCCAGAAATAGCAGCTGGGATATGAATAATCATGCTCTGGAAGTGGAAATTTTGGGGCCTTATAAAATTCTGTAAAGACCAAGCTCTTCCGTGTTGGTTTGGTTTCTGGTGTTAATAAAACATGTGGCTCAACCCGCCGTTTTAAACCGCTGAGCCCGGATATTATTGATATTTCTCTGGGAGTTTTTTCTTCTTTTTTTTTTAACTGAAGGTGGGTCAACATGTTTTCGGGGGATGTCTCTCGATGCTCCAGTGAGCTTCTTCTTTGTGCTTGGAATGACATCCTCCCGACCACAGAGTTGAGCGCGCGTGCGTGCGTGTTCGCGTGCGTGTTCGCGGAGAGTGCGAGCCCGACAAAGAGAGAGAGAGAGAGAGAGGGAGAGAGAGAGGGGCGGAAGAAGAGGGCGAATAAGCAACTTTGTGAGCGGGCATAGCGGAGTCTCCCCCGGCAGCGCGTGGCAACAGGGAGGCGTTTGACAGCTCGTGGTTGATCAGCGTTTTGATTCATCCTCCCCGGTGCACCCGAGCCCGACGAACACACGGGCGCGCTGAAATATGCACCCTCTCTTCTTTTTTCTTTTTTTTGTTTGTTTGTTGTTGTTGCTTTTGGACGGATTTTAAATGTAAAAGATGCGCTGAATGACCCCACGCGAGCCTACATCTTCATCGGCGCCCGCGCGAGGTATGTATCTCCCCGCGACTCAGGCGGCGCCGTGCCGCCAGTGGCTGACGGGGCTGCGCGCCGGGATGCAGAGGCTCGGCTAACCTTTCATTTACATGTCATTAAATTCAAACCAGCGTTTAATTACCCGGCGATGGCTTCATAATTAAACGCGACGTGGCTTCCCCTTAGCAGCCTTCAGACTGCTGTGCGCTCATGTCTCGCTTTGACCTTGCTTTTTTTTTTGTTTTGTTTGTTTGTTATTTACATCGCTCGAAGGAGTTGCTTCCTATCCTGCTTTGTTTAGAGCCTTTTTTTTTAGCATCAGCAGCCTCACAGAGAGAAGTTCCCCACTGGCTAATAGCGGATGAACCTTTGACTCGTGCAGGCTACAGCTTGTTGTGAGGAAGTTGCTCTAGTTGTCAGTCTTGCCTTGTTTTGACATCACCATGTGCTGTGTTTTATTTCTAGATGACATTGAGGAAACCTTAGCGGGACTCGGGACAACATTTCACAGGAAAATGCATCCTTGGATTTCATATGTTTTGCTGAGTGCAATCGCAGTGTGCGCTGTTGAGATGTTTGGCAGTTATGGAGAAACATGTCAAAGACTGTGTGCCTGTGAGGAGAGAGAGGGGATACTCACCGTGAGCTGTGAAAACAGAGGATTCATAAGTCTCTCAGACGTAAAGCCAGTGTACTTCTCACAGTATCATCTGCTGCTCACGGGGAATCTTTTGAAGAAGCTGTCCTTCAATGATTTTGTTGCGTACAAAGGACTTACAATATTGCATTTGGGAAACAATGACATATCTGAGGTTGAAGCCGGAGCTTTTAATGGTCTTCAGGAATTAAAACGATTGCATCTCAACAATAACAAAATCGATGCCTTGAAGGAAGAGTTTTTCTTTGGCCTTGAAAGTCTGGAATATCTACAAATTGATTATAATTACATAACTCACGTGGCCCCTAATGCCTTGAGCAGACTTCGAAATCTGGAGGTCCTGATTCTCAACGACAACTTAATATCTAGTCTGCCGGTGAACATTTTCCAGCATGTACCCTTGACTCATTTGGATTTACGGGGGAATCAGCTCAAAGTGCTTCCCTACTCAGGTCTGCTGGAGCACATGAAGAGCGTCGTGGAGTTACAGCTGGAGGAGAACCCGTGGAACTGTTCGTGTGAGCTGATAGCACTTAAAACGTGGCTCGAGAGCATATCGTACACGGCGTTAGTTGGCGATGTTGTTTGCGAGTTCCCTTTCCGGCTTCATGGGAGAGATCTTGATGAGGTTTCAAAGCAGGAGTTGTGCCCGAGGAGAGCCATCGCTGAATACGAGATGCCACCCCTGCCACATTTGAGCACCGATGCATACCGCAGGACCGTGCCAGCTCCGGTGACAGCCTCATTTACCTCGTCTGGGATCGCTCGGTCCTCATCAAGACCCACTAAGGGACCTCGCCAGTCAGGCAAATTAAAATCAAGGCCCACTGCTCGCATCCCGTCTAAAAAAAACCCAAACTATGGGCAAATTGTTTCATATCAAACCAAGTCCCCCGTGCCTTTAGATTGCCCGACTGCCTGCACCTGCAACCTTCAAATTTCAGACCTCGGCCTGAACGTGAACTGCCAGGAACGAAAGATTGAATACATCTCTGATTTAAATCCCAAACCTTATAATCCCAAAAAGATGTACCTAACAGGGAATTATATCCCAGTGGTGCGTCAATCTGATTTTATTGAGGCGACTGGGTTGGATTTGCTTCATCTTGGTAACAATCGAGTATCTCGCATACACGACCAAGCTTTTGCCGATCTGACACATCTAAGAAGACTTTACCTCAATGGGAATTTGATTGACCATCTAACAGCTGACATGTTTTATGGACTGGAGACTCTACAGTTCTTATATTTAGAATACAACATCATTAAAGAGGTTGGTTCGGACACCTTTCAGCATGTACCCAAACTTCAGCTGCTTTTTCTGAACAATAACCTCTTGAAAACGTTACCCGTGGGAACATTTAATGGCCTGTCATTAGCCAGGCTCAATCTCCGTAGCAACCATTTGCGATATCTCCCAGTCGGCGGGGTGCTAGATCAGCTTACGGCACTGGTGCAAGTCGATTTATTTGAGAACCCCTGGGATTGCTCTTGCAGCATACTGGAGTTGAAGGCGTGGCTGGAGCAGCTTAGCACAGGCACGGTTGTAAACAACGTCATCTGCGGTTCGCCCAAAAGGCTAGCTGGGGAGGATATGAGATACATTAAGACAACAAATCTTTGCCCTAATAACTCTGACACGCTTGCCTCCGTCATCCCACCCTCTGAAGAATCGTTCCCTGGCAGCACCATCACGATAGAAACATCCTTGGACTCCGACACACAAGACAGCGCCATTCCTTTATCCGTGCTGATTCTCGCCCTTCTCCTCATGTTCATCGTGTCCGTGTTTGTGGCTGCGGGACTGTTTGTGGTGATGAGGAAGCGGCATCAAAAGTGTCAAAACGAGCACAATAACTCCATGAACGCCTGCATCAGCTCTCTCAACATTGAGTATGGTCTTTACAAAAAGGGATCCATTCCCAAAGTCCGGACGTCTGCCGGACGTGTATATGAGTACATCCCGCAACCCACAGAACCCGCAGGCAGAACCGCCGTGCACAGCCCTACGGACAGCAGGTCCGCGGACGGCTTCAGAGACTTTGATGAATTGAGCGGCGCTTTTCTGGGCAACTCGGACGAGGAGGCAGCGAGCAACGCCATCGGCTCGGAGTACAGCGCCGCCGCCTCGGAGCCCCTTAACAAGACCTCGACCCCTCACCGAGACGAGCAGTCTTACTACCGAGACGCACTTGAGCCCGACAAGCACACGTGCCACAGCAAGACGCTGCCGTGCAGGCACGCGGCGCGTTCGTCAAGCGAGTGCGCCTCGGACTTTGACGCCAGGCATCAATACGTGCACCCAGAGAGAATACAACAGACGATACTCTATTGTGCATCACCAGGTACAGTGTACGTGGAGCCCAGCAGGAGTGAGTACTGGGAGCTGAAGGCCAAGCTTCATATCGACCCCGATTACCTTGAGGTTCTTGAAAAACGAACAACGTTCACGCAGTTTTGAGAGACTTGACCCACTACGCGGTCAGAGTTGTTGCAACGCTGCAATGGATTTGTTTTTTGTTTTTTTTATCAGGAATCAATCCATGTTCAAAAAGCAGACAGTTTTCTTTCATCACCTTTATTAGTAGAATAGGTACATTATGTATTTCTGGGAATTGTGTGTCACAGGGTTGACTAATAAAGGGGAGTGTACTGTTTTAAAGTAGCACTTATATCCCTTTACCCCTGTGGTAACATTGTGGTTTACAATTGTTAATATGAACAAACAAACAGATGTTCGGGGCTCTCGTGACTCATCCTTACATAAAAAACATCCTGGAGGTTTTTCAGCGACAAATATGTGAGCTTTGACTCTCAAATTAGCTGCATTGCATGAGGGTCAATGAAGTGTGCAGATGATATGTTGTTATCCCCAAATAAACCAGGTTTTTGTTACATTTATATGCCTAAATCCCAATTCTGTCCAACTTATTCAAGACTAAACTCACACATGAGATTTAATCATATTTATCCTGCCAGTGCATTCATGAGTAACCATGAATCATACCTGTGTTCAAGTGTTGACAGAATTCACACTAGGAAATTGTGCTCCGGTGAAAATTGGTGTTTGTCAAATTACAGGGAAGTTTTCCATTGAGGATGCAAAGCTATGAGATAATAATCACATATAACAGATTTGATCTTAATCAATCTTTCTTACTTACAGATCTGTGGGGAGAATAATTAGTATCCTAAAAATATACTAAACAGATCTAATCTGGTATTTCCTCACAGCTTCCCCAAAGTCTAAACCATCTGCTTTTACTGGTTATTGAAGCAATTGTATGATATTAATAAATAAATGTGTTGTAACTCTACTCACAAACATAAGACTAAAAGATAAGAATCACAGCTCTGTTCCAGGTTCATGTAACTGACAGACAGTTTATTTTAAAGTCTATCATACTTCACTAAGGCATTTTACTTTGACGGCTTTAAAAAAAGAAGAGTTTATACATTTATTATCACCCTATCCAAAACACTTAACTCAAAAAACAGCTCATTATATATCCACTGCTTGACATTCAGAGGAGAACATCAAAGCACATCCCTGTGTTTCCTTGTGAAATTACAACCTTATTTCTTTGTATGTCTGCATTCACAATAATTGTCTTCCAGTTGCAATGCGTCTGAGTAGAGTTGCAATACGCTGTAAGGGTACAATACATCAAATTCAGATGAATTCAAGCCAAACATGTTGGCCCTCGGGCCCTGATACAACATACTTTAATTGACTCCATATTTTTATAGAAATAAATATGTTTTTTTTTTTTTTTTCTCTTTTCTTAAAAATGCACTCTCGACTTCTAGAGGTCACCAATGATGTCACTTTCTGAAATGTCTAATATGCTAACACGTGCAAATAGCCATAGGAGAAGAATTGATACCTGTATGCATAAAACCACCACAAGTTAAAATATCTTGCACTAAGCAGTAGAGAATACTTGGACAATCTCTATGAAACAGTTCATCCCCTCTGACACCAACCAACACTCATGAACATGATAGCACCACCTCGTATATATGTTGATTTGAAATATTTAACTCATGAAGTGAGTTTGGATAATTTGTTTTTTTTAAACTTAATTTATTTGTAATTAAATCTGTTTTTGAGGAATAAGTGGATTTTGGGGTATTACTTCATAAAGAAAAACACCCACTCATATTTGTCATGGTTGGTTTATCTCTATGGAGTAGGGATGCATAAAGTCTGGCGATTTGACTGCCAAAACAGTCTCTTTTTCCAGGAGAGTTTGATGCAGAGTGCAACAAAGGTGTGTAACAAAAACATGAAGGTCCGCAAGAGCTTTATCCATAATAAATAGAAGCACAACAAACGAACGCTTGAGCGGATAGAGTTGCTTTTATGCAAGAAGCGCGTCATCAAGTCGTAATGCAGTGGAATCGATTTCTGGGTCAATAGCATGGGCCTCGGAATCTGACTTTCCCATAGTTTAATAAACAGGGTGAACTCACATCGCAAGCAGTATTATGCACAAGACCTGTCATCTTAACTCAGCTAATTAGAGGACATGGAGTATCTGGACGTGGTCTGCATGTCACTATGAATTACACTTCAGCGTTAGTCATCTTGTTTATCAAGTATACCGTCTTGGTTGGTTGCCTTTCACTTCAGATTCTTTTTGTGATTTATTTTGTCACTTGACCTGTGTCTTCTCTTTGAACATTCATCATAACCAATGAGATGAAATGGACACAGTGCTGCATGATTTAAAACCTGCACAGGGTTGTACTGGGATTTGTTTTTATGAATATTTTGTGGTGAAAACACTGTAAACCTGCACAGACAAATCAACAAATGTTTTTTATTGTCAGCAGTGGCCGCCATTCAGTTGTTGTTTCAGTTCTCAAAATAATCTTTTTTTTAATGTGTAGTAGATTTTATACGACCAAACTAATGCAGCAGAAGAAAAAAAATACATATATATATATATTGGCTGTGTGTTTGGAGGAAAATTGACTCAAGATGTTAAACATTTTATTTTCAAGGATGTTTCTTTCGATTTGTGAGAATCTTTCTCAAAGAATTGTGTAATGGATCACTGTATATAACAAACATTTAAAAGTTTTGCCAAATGTTAATATTCGTCACACGTGAAACCACAAATACTGATAACGCAGAAATATGTTTAATTGAAATGTGACTGTCCTGTGTATGTATGAAGAAGAAGAAATCCATTTAGTGTCTTATTCAAAATTTGTAATTTTGCTTCTCTTTGTTTTGTTTGGTTTTGATATGGTTGTTTTCTATCTCAACCTCTGATTTGTAAATAGAACACTTTATCAGCATTTCTGTTCAAAGTTGCATCGGCTTGGAAAAGCCAAATCCTGGTCTCTTATTGCAGAAACACAGTACAACTAGGAATACGTGGGGTAAATATATCTACAATGTGCTGTGTCTCTAGTTGTTAGCTGATGAATAAAAGATATGTGTTCATTTGGAATACCCTTGTTTTTGTGTTCCCTTTACCCTCCGAGCCTTGGTGTGTGAGGCAAATGTCATAGAGCATAGGGAGGAAGGGTTTGAAAGCGCTGCACAAAACGCCATTGGCATTTTTGAAAACATTTCTAAAAATTAGAATACCTAATTCAAAGGTCCAGTTGTCATAGTTTCATTTATGCAGTGGGCAAATAAAGAAAAGGGCCGTGTTGCATAATCAACATTGAGATCGTGTAGTTACCATGTTTCTGAAAACAACTCAAAATAATCAATTCTCTCATGGATAAATGAAATTCTTAACCGATGCCTGAAGCGTAACAACAGCTGCACAAAGAAGACAAAATGTACTTTTAACAAAAACAATGTTTTTTCTTGAGCATCTCATGGCAACAAAGGATTTATTTTGCTGTGTCAATTGCGATGTGCATAGAGCTGGGATAAGTTAAATAAGGGACCTTACTGTAACTGTGAATCATCAACACTTCTGCATGTAGATGCACCAGGGCACTCTGAGAAACTACATTATTTGCAGACACAGCAGTATCCTCGAAAACATCCAATTACCTGACACAAGAAAGCCATTTGATGTATTACACTGACGACTGTGAACTCATTTGTAACTCGGCCACGATGTTTATGCAATTACCTTTTGTTGCACGCCTTCGTACACATTGAAAGACCAAAGCTGACAGAGACTGCATTACCCCGCATTGCATTTTCGGTGTTAATGACATGATCTGCATTAGAAAGGAATGTCCATATCATTTATAAGAAGAACAAACCAGAGTGGATCACCTTTTGACTCAATGCTTGTCAGATGGGTATAGTGGTATGTTGCTTAGATGCTTGAAGTACTCAATTCAGCCAGGGAGAGAGAAATTAGGGCAGATCTACATTATGTAAGCTTGAAGAGATGTGTCAGGCAGTGTGAAGACAGCATATGACTGTAAGCATTGGCCAAAGGAAAAGCCTTTATTATAGCTTCAATCAGACGAGCAAACACAGCAGAAATACCAGTGAATCAGAAACCTCCTCGATATGTCTTTCATAGCAGAATCTCACATCTGGCAACATATGTATGTCTTCCAGTTGTTAGTCTCAGACTGTGTTTCTGTCCCTGAAGCCTTTTCAGTCTTCTGTTTCCATGTGCGGCAATGCTCTGCCTCTCTCTTTCTCACTTTGTATGTGTGTATTTTAATGTGTGTGCGTGTGTGTGTGTGTGTGTGTGTGTGTGTGTGTGTGTGTGTGTGTGTGTGTGTGTGTGGGGGGGTGCATAAATCATTGACTCAGAGTGTATTCATGCTCGCCTCAAGGACTTCAGCCGACCAATGAGGCTATACCTTTTCATATTCTGTCAATGTTTTTCGTACAACTTAGCAGCAAAATACATGGCATCATCAATTGATGATGTAATTGATGAATTACAGTGTGAACATGAACTGACGTGTATCGGAGTGCATCGTGCGTGTGTGTACTGTATATCAGGCTAAGATCCAATGTTGGATTGATTTGAAGAGTAATGTCATGCCGCTGGGTTAGAGCGGTATTTACAAAACCAAAAGGTGGATTTGGATTCGGGATGTGCGAAACTTGACCAGTTTATTTCCAACATCTGGAAACAGCATTTGTGAGACACACTAATATTTATGAGGGCTTATGCGGGCTTATGTCTGCCAACGTAAAAAAAAGTGACAAAATCCCCTTTTCATCCGGCCGTTTTATTGTACTGCACACTGAACTATGAGAATGATTTCTCACATCAGGAAAGAAAGCAACATCTTCGGTGAAGCGAGATGTTGTGAATACAGCGGATGGATGTTTATAAGAAGCTTTCAAAGCGCTTGAGTGCTGCGTATTACAGTCAGGCCGTAGGCTGTGTGCATGACACCCTTCTTTCAGACTTCCTGCCTCTATTCAGGCCCTTTTTAATAGTTCCCCCCCCCTATGCCAAATGATCCACCACGAATAGAAATCAGGTCTCTCCACCAGTTAGCAGCACACTGTGCTGCTCACATGCCACCCTGCTGAGTCGCTCATCTTGCATTAACCTCTGTCCATGCCTGTTATCCACCCACTTTTTTTTTATCAGCCCATCTTCCTCGTGGCTCTTCAGCACATCAAGGGCAAGTCCTCCTCTGTATCCTGGCCCCAAGTGTCAATATAACTGCTATAACGGACTGGCACGCTTTAGCCTGCAATTTATAGTGCCAACAAAAAAGGCCTCGGTGGACTGCCGCACTCGTGATCAAGTGTGACTTGCATCGCCGCTCTAAATCTGTTTCTTGTCTCACGGCGAGTTTATTTATAAATGCGGCAGACCAGGGTGATCCATTATAGCGCTGTCTCCTCCTGATTTGAAAAAGATGTGACCTGAAAGGGCCCTGTTGGTGTTTCCTCATTTAGTTGAGAGAGGGGGAGACAATTCTAACACTATAAGTTTCCCTCCCAGAGCAATAATGGTTTAGACTCAAGCCCTAAGACACTAAGAGGGGCATGAAATCGTAGTATCATTTTAATACAATCACGCTGAGCCTTGAGCCTTGTTTCACAGCTAGACCAATGCCCGCTGCCTTATTTTCTCCAAGTGTAAGAACTCCACACAACAACAAGATGTGACTTGGCTGTGAAGCTTTTGAATCAATGCTATGAAGTGTGAGGGGACATTAAACGATTGCTCATGTACTGTGGCAGCCTAAATTTAAATGCAGCTATTGCTGCACTGTTGCACATTTCCCTCTTCTCTACTCTGGCCATCTCCTAAAACTGAACCGACAGCTGGAGCAAGCCAACATCTGCCAATGTTTATTTTCACAAGTAGTATATTATCTGATCCGAAAAAAAGGAATTCATTTTCACAAATATATTGTTTAAATGTGGTTATATTTAGTGCAATATTACCAAATATTTAAAATTTTCTTCAAATCAACACGACAACAAAATGCACAATATCTTAATAGTCGTTTCAGGTTTTGAGTACAATTTAACCACAACACAAAGCTACTGTTTATCGCACTCTGTGTTTCAAAATGTATCCTAGTTACGTATGAGCCACAAGCTTCAGTGCGTCGCAGATGTTTTTGTATTATACACAGCATTGTCTACCAACTTCCCTCTTTTCTTAGTTGGTGGCGACTCAGACCCTATTATATTCAAACTTGAAGTCAACTTTTTAAGCAGCGTATAGTTGGAGGCATAAAGGCGCTCGCTTTAAACTCAGCTCTCGTGACAGGCCGAGGGAAGCGCTGCGGTTCCTGAAAGCACTTTTCCGTGTTTCCGTCCCTCTTCGCTGTGCGTATTCCAGCTACAATGAATTCAGACAGATGGCTAGGTGGGAGTGTTGGGTAACCAACTTCTGGACCCCAGGGAGCACTGGCATGTACAAGCTGTCAAACAAATGTCTTCACCCAGGTTGTTTTGTTGTTATAATATAATGAGATCCTGACTTTGATTTTAATTTTCACAATTGTTCAGATGTCCAAAAGAACTGCAATAACAGTGTCATGGCCACGTTCTTGGTTCTGGTTACAAAGTTTATTCATACACTCCCTCAGTAATTATATTATCGTTGTGCCAACAGCATTTTGATATTCTCTATGAATGCATTAAGGCAACGAGCCCATCATGAATTTGCATAAAGTGAAGTAGCAAATAGGTCATGAATATCATTAATATTTCGAAAGAAGCACTTCAAAGAGTGGTAACTCTGTGCCTCAGCCTTTGACCATCCATATTGCTCCTCATTAACTACACCGAAAAGCATTATTTGCTGAAGGCTGTTCCACTGCGGGCTGGTGGCATTGCATCAAAACAGTTCTTTCAAGTTCACCCCCTTGTTAAGTATTGTGCAACTACACAATTCCTCCTAAGCCAAAAGACCGAGGAGACCCGCTAGCACGTGTCAGCTGCGGTAATACTGAGGGCGCTCATAGCAATTCATGTAAGACGCCAGTTCGGTTCTTCTCTGTTGACTGGATAATTGACAGGCTATTGTTGGTTGACTGCCAAGATTCCCCAGATTCCCCAATAGACACGTCAAGTGTGTCCAGCCAACCATTTAAAGACTTCACCGGTTTTGACAAGGATTGTTTTTGTTTTGTTAACAACAAAAACATGGGCCTTTCAATAACTTGAAAGATGTCATGTTAATATATATATATATATATATATATATATATATATATATATATATATATATAAATTGTTACAAGAATTTAAAAAAAGATCATGTTACAACAATCAGGAATTATTTTAAACTCTACACTCCTACAGTATGTGCATAAGCTAAACCTTGTATTAGTAATGCACAAAACAGATTATCAATAATATGCAGGAGTACTGGAATTAACTGGTTATATCTAGCAGCAATTCTTTGCAAATATTTGAAAGGTAATACACTTGAATGTCTACAGATAGTGTGTAAATACGACAGGACAGAATCATTGCTATATGATGCTATAATGCTCTACATGAGAGCTAATGTTGTTCCTTTAGGTTGAAATCTCCGCGTCCAGTAAATTTAATACTGTTTACACAAACCTACGACAGAAGACACCTACAACAACCACTGCATATGTTCACAGGACATATATTACTTTGCTGATTCCCTGACTGTTGGTGCCATATTACTACAAGTCCAAACATTTTCACTTACCCAGTGGAATCTACTCGATGGATTGGCTTTTTTCTCATCGGCATGCATTCGGTTTGGGAAACCAGGCTGTTTGTGCGCTTAAAACTAAACGCTAAGATTGCGAAGACGCTAAGCATCAGGAACCTCAGCATGTTGGCATGCTCTTTGTGTGGCCATGCCGCCGTTGTCTAGATTCAACACCCTTGTGCCCCGAGAACCGCCTCACAAGCATGACTTTGTCTTGTTCTGTCATGCATTATTTAAACCACATGAATACTTCATCACATTGTTACCTGTGATCAAAAAAGAATGGTATCATTGTCATGCAAGGCACCTCCAGTAAAACATATATACATACAGTGTATGTATATATATATACATATATACTGTATATATAATATATTATATGTATACACATAAAGAAGGGATGAGAGGTACAAAAACATGTTTTTCCTAACACAAAGCTAACGTCCCAGCTGAGGTCGGCGCTATTATGGTTTAGGACCCATCCAAAGGGAGTGTCTACGATCCCTGATGAATCTATAACACAGCTGTATCCGTCGCCGCAATGTGCAGCATCAGCTACAGCAACTCAGGTGTTTGCAGGCCCGACACATTCCATCACTCGACGAAACATTAAGCCGCGGCGACCAGATAACAGCCAAAGCCCTGTGTGGGAGCCATTAGTTATGTCTGTGTATAATATGTTTGAATTGTGTGTATTAGTGTGGCAGGTAGTTTGTATACGGGGCGCAGGTGCAACTGACAAGGGTAATGATGCATGGGTGACCGCGAGGTCGCGCGTTTTTTTTTTTTTTTTACCGCAAACCAGACACACAGAGGGAGACCAGGAGACCAGAAGTGATATAAATTTCTATTGTCATTCGTGAACAGTAATAAACAGGAACCTCACCCCAAAACAATACAAAAGACCTGGAATCTCTTTGTGAAAGCGAGTAAGGAACAGGACCTTCTCCTGCAGCCAGCAAGAGTGGCTCATTGAAAAAAAGTCACTCTTTGAAACAATGCGATGGCCTGAATTGTAAATGATCGCCCCTCCGGAAAGCTTGAAAACATTTATTTGCATCTATTTCGTAACACTTCAGCCACCTGCTGCAGCTGAGCACGGCGTATGTGGGGGAACATCCTCACAGCTATCTTGGGAAGACACTAAATGCGACTCCTCTGCAGAGCAAACTAAAGAAACGGTAAGGATGAAGGAGATAAGACTTAAGAGTGATGTCAAACCAATCTCCACACCGGTTTTACAATATGAAAGAATTTTTAAATGAATTATTCAAAGCTACTATTTTAGATTCCAAAATGTCTGTTAATAATTCATCACTTTTCCTGCATATTTGTGCATACACCTGAGTTGTTTGGAGGTGTACATGCACATTCATAGTATCTTTTAATCTGAATTCAAGCATTCCAAAAAGAAAAAAGGGAAGCAAAAGATCTTTTACAAATAGAATTAGATGTCCTTCTGTGTTATTTTCTTCTTGCAAGGAAATACGCCAGACCTTTATGAGACAGAACGGGGGATTCCTAGGAGATGATAAACTCCCTCGAACAGATAACGCCATACATTTCCTCTCCTTTAATCAAAGCGTCGATGGGGATCTTGATGGGTTCTTTTCCCCACCGGGAGGATTCTTCCACTGGGTGTAACACAGTTAAACCCCTCACCTAGCCACTGGCTACTAGATCAAAGACACAAAACATCCACTCACAGGAAAAACAGGCAAGCAGGGAAAAGGTTGGTTGCTGTAGCAACGTATACTTTGTTATCCTTGTTTAGTCTCATACATTTGAAATGAATCAGAACGGAAGCTATTAACCACATTAATCAAGCCCGTGGTTGTGCAACAACCACCAACTGCTGAGATGATTGCACATTTCGTTCATGGACACCTGTTTATTTACTCAGAGTAAATGTAATGAAATTCAAATGTACTGTGCATTGGCCGTAGGATGAATTTTGTAATGTTTTGTCAGGACTGTCAATTCAGTATGGTTCAATTCAGATTATCAATCTTTTAACATGAGATTTTGTCATGCATGTGTATATAAATCATATCTACCCCGCATACATGTTCTTCTCTCCCTCCGTGGAGACTACATTTCTAAGGCACAGGGGGGATGGCAACATCAAGTATTCACACCACACTAGAAAATAAAAGCGTCCTTGGGAATTGGACATCTCCTGTATAATTAAGTGGTCTGGATTAAAGCAGGGACGGAGTCTAATCAGCAGCGGGATACGTTGATAAGCAATAAGCCACGACGGCAGGAATTATTTAAAGCTCTTTCTGATCAGAAGGTCCCATAATGCATCAATCCTCCGGAATGAGGTCAACCACTTTGGGGTTCCATACAGTCAAATCCATTAAATATGTGGTTTTTGACAGCTGAAGAAAACCTGTGCTGACTTAGATCAAAGCATAAGTGGTACAGTTATAGAGAACAAGAAATGTCCTGCTTTTGTGGAGGAACTTCTTTTGTATGTGGAGCTTCTATTTCTTCCCTTTTGGTGGAGGCTTTCATTTACTGTCGGCTTTGGCCTTTCGGTAGCTGAGCACTCATTTAAAATGTGCGTCAGCAGCACTGGTACCTTCTGTATCACAGAAGATAAAATCTTCTTGCGCACCACTACCCTCGAACAACCACGATTGTGTGTTTGCCGTGTGGTGGATGCGACGCCGACAGCCACTACTCCCATTCGATTTACCTCAGTCTACCCTGTCAATGAATGTCTTCACAATACACCATCACAGGAGCCATCCTCTTTTTTTCCCCATATTGCATGTCCATTAAATAGAAATGGTGTACAATCATGTGCAGCAGAGCACAACGTTGATGTAATATAAACACAATGGGAATGTACTGTCAAATACAGCCATTATTTATGAATGGAAGTTCAAACATTGGAAAGATTTTAAATACATCCAGCTTTCATAAACTCCCTGAGCATGCCTCTTAATGATATAATGTAGTAAGAGCAGAATACATTTACACATGTGCGTGCGTGTGTGTGTGTGTTCCGCCTGTTCGTCCATCTCTGTCGCGGTGTGTTTATCTGATCTCTGAGTGTTGGAGATAATATCATCAATTGTCACGCCATGGTTATCCCATCATTTTAAATTGGTCCGCCAGGTTTATTAGGGTGTAATTACAGAATAAAAAGTGCACTCCCATTAAGTAGAAGATAATTTCCGTGCACATAAAAGCGAGCGATGTGGACACATTTAATTTAAGCTCAGGGGGGAGGCTGTGCATCACTCGGTGGAACACAATTAGAGCATAATGCCCTTTTTGATTTCATAAGACTCATTTGGTTATGTTAATGGGGTATTTAACAATCATACAGTCAATGCTACTGTAACTCTGAGATAAACAATTTGCTGCTGAGAACAAAGAATATAAACTGTTGTCCTTCAAGAGGCGTGTAGGATTTCATCGTTAGATGTTTGTTCCAGTTCCTGATGTTGCAATTCCTGCATCACCTCTTTGTGGCATTTCCTCTTCTATTTATGATAGCGTGGAAAAAGCCTTTCAAACACAGCATGAATAGACTATAGACTATATATTTGTCTCTGTTCAACTGCCAGCTTCAAATTTAGCAAAACACTGATATTAACCAGGAAGCAAAATGTACAATTTCTTATTTGGGCTTATAGAGACAGAAGGTCAGAGGAAAGAGTCGTCAATGGAGATTTATTGGGAATAAACCAAGAAATGGCTATGCTAAAGCCCCATCACGTGTGCCATTGGTCTATGTAAACAGAATTGACCTGACATTTGATTTGAAATGAGAACCATTCAACAATAATAACAAAGAATAACGGTCGAGTCCCGGAAACAAGGCCCATTCATGAATCATTGACATCTTTGAATGACATTAAACGTTCAGCAACAACTGAATGAATTCAATTCAATTCATCATGCTATTACAGCGCAATCATCTTTGAAATAAATTCAACAATCATTGAAGCTCAAGAAATACGACTTGAAATTGAACCTACAGTATCGTGGTTTACAGAGCATCTAACGGGCAGAAAGTGTACCGAGTTTACTCTAAATGTAAATGCAACGTGCAAAAGTTTTTAATACTTTTAGTTTTACCTTCACATAATTTGACCAAACTCTGTAACAGGTCCTCGTCAGGGCTTACAGCCGATTTAATAACCTGTTTACCACACGTCATTGATCCTTGACCGATTGCTCCTCCGGATCCTTCTCGCCGTCGGACATCCTGCAGAGTAAGCATCCCGGATCCTCATCTCCGTGGGATGGAAGTATCAATGCGCTGACTCAGCAGTTGTTTATATAGGGGGAAAAAATGGAAAAATCCATTTTTTTCATCTGAAGCTCTGGCGTGTGTTTCCTTTGGGAGTGCCTTTGGTTTTACAGGTAACCGCTTCACAGACACACCTGAAAGGGCTGAATCAGTAATTTGGTTGAAGCTTTTTTTGATTTTTTGTTGCATCCTATCAAGCATATAGCAATAATTGAAGTGTTAAACACAAACGTTTATCCCCACTTTAGTCACTTTACTGCTAGTCTCACAGATTCTACTTTGGAAAAGATATCACAAATCTTTCACATGTAATGAAACTACAAACTCCAAATTCCCTCTACTTTCTCCTTACAACATCTGGAGCGTTTGAGTGCCTTTCAGCAGCTTGTTTTGGTCTTAGTCTCCTACTGTTACTGCTCTCTTCCACCTCGGTTCCAGCAGCAGCAGGCTTGTGCACAACCTTTCATGGGCCGAAAGGATAGCTGACCTAACTAAATCCATCAAAGAAAACGCGTTTGGACACGGACATCTTAAGCATTCCGATGCCATGTCAAATGCTTTTAGAAAATGTCAGTGCCCCTAGTTAGATGGTCACATCCCAAATTTCCTTTGGGCGGCTATGCGTTTAAATAACAGTGCATGACTTTGACTGTATTTCTTTTTAAGGTGCCAAAAACACAACACTAACAATCCAAATGAAGCTTTTTTTATCCTTTAATAAACAAGGAACCGTGCAGCACATTTTAAACTTTTTTGTTAACAAAGGTCCATCAATAAACTCCCTATCAGTCGCGTCGCTGCAGCAGTTGGCTCAGCAGAGAGTGTGTGTGTGTGTGTGTGTGTGTGTTTGGAATCTTAAAGGGCCGGCATCCAGACCGTTTTATTGAATGCCACAGAGAGGCTGTGATAGGAACCCGATAGGGAGGCATCCAGGAGTGGTTATTGGCATCATCCTGCACAAGTGCGATGGGGTTAATTTGTTGTCACTCTCCAGGAAAAAAATGAATTGCTCTGGAAGTCGATTAAGTCTGTGAGGTGGATTTTTTTTGTTATACATGGAGTAGTGGGGAGGGGGGGGGGGGGGGGGCTTGAATAGAATATGTGACATTGGGATTTGTCTGTCTCACACAATAAGCTAAGTTAAGGATTTATAGTATTCAAACGTTAGTATCTCTATGTCGAGACAACTTAAGAAATGTTGATGCAAATTCAGGCTACATGCAGACTGTGGCGGATTAGTTTCCAGGCTAAGAAAAGCAAGAATTGAAATGCAAATAAGACGAGGATTACTGAGAGAGCATTCACTACCACGGCTTCCTCCATTAACGGTCCCGCTTAGAAAATACTGACTCAGCCTGATGATTACTCTCTGGTTACTTTTGTCCAAAGCAGGTTAGTAAGTCACTAATTTTTTTTTTTTTTGGCATCAAACGAATAAGAGAATGTTTGGCACCTTGCTCCGTAGATTGCTCACTCAACGGAATAACGATCCAATCTAAGCCGATTATCATTCACGTCACTCCACACGCCGGCTCAAACTAGTGCGCTCCCTGTTCCCTCAACACGCTTGGCCTTGTTAGCGTCGACTTGAAAACATAATAGGGCTGACACGAGCCACAGTGAGCGAGGTAACGTTTTCTCCCATAGGTAAGGGATTTATTTGGCTTTCCAAGGAGTCGCATTTGAATCCCAAAGAGAATGCTGTTAAATGAGTGATCGGAATCGTCTCCACTTCAAAAGCATGCTTCCTGAACACTCAGAGGTGTGAAATGTGTAGCTGCAGGGATGGCACTCACATGAAAGGGCCCAAATGATTAATCTCTGTGACAGTTTTTCAGATCTGAGAAGAATGTGTATTTATTGACTTTTCTTTAACTTGTTAAACTTTTGCATGAATGCATTTTTGTCTCATTCGCAGAGTCTGCAAATCCGATACACTGTCGAAAAAATATGAATGAATAATATATAGTGAATGTTCCTTCAGAATCAAAATCAGAAGCCATTTATTGCCACACATGTTACACATTTGACTTGTGCACTGGTGCAATATAAGAATAAAATAAAATGAAAATATACAGTAAGAATCTAAACAGATAAGCACGTCCATATGTTTCCGTGGTGAGAGAAACCACTGTGCAAATGTTCCATAGGAAAGTGTGAGCTTGTTAAGACTCTCTGAGCACAGCGTGAGAAGGAACACACTCACCTCTTGTGAGAAGATAACTAGTGTGGAATTATTTAATCACTGTCAGTCAGATGTGATGTGCTGTTCCCTTGGTCGGTAGTGCCCTCTGCAGGAAAAACATCTCTCTCTATCCATTCATTCTGCTCTTTACCCAGCAGCTCTATCCAGCTCCTCTGGAGGAGGAGGAGGGGGGGGGGATCAGTCACTCCCACGCTGCTGGCAGATGAAGTGTTGATTGAATTTGTCCTTCCCACTTCTCACTTCCTTCCCTCCCTTTACACCACTTGCCGCCTATATGCCATGTAAGAAGGGAAGGAGACAGAGGGTAATTAGTTCATTAGTATTGGCTGATATCATCAAAAGTCTGTACCCATTATATTAAATCTTCACTCCAATTGGCAATTATAAAACCAAGTGCTCCGAAATGCTGGGTTTGTACTTTGGATCAACATGGAGATAGATACGCAGCGCATGTGGCCTGATGTGGGCCACACAATAGCGTTTGTGCTTTAGTCCTTTCTGTGACAAAGAGCAGTGTCGGATATCCACCTTTTAGGAATACCAGCTGTGTCTGAAATGCCATTAAACACAATCTCCCTGTAGGATGTTCTTCTCTGTGCTACAGACAATGCTTCCTAGTCAGAGACCATTAACCATTAAGCCGTTTGTGTCCTCTACAATGCGGCAGCTGGTAAAAACTGAAGCGCCACCATGGGTTTCTAGGTCAAAGGAAAGGGGGGGGGGGGAGGGAGGTGATGAAAAGGAAAAACATTTTAAGGGGAACAAAACACACCTCAAGTCTCTCCAGTGTGTCCTTAAGCCGAGGTCTCATCCTGGCTTCGGCTTCCGGTAGAAACAAGGATATCCTGCTGCCCGGGTTCCCAAACCTGGACATACATGGTTACAAGTATACAACAGCTGATGTTTCTCTTCCACTGGTTTATCTTTGGTTGTTTTAATATTATTACACAAGGTCGTGTCTACACAGGGTGATTCAACAATATCCTAATGTGTCAAAGGAAAAGGGACGTTGTCCTCTGGATGCAAATACAGAGGTGCGTTGGACATTCCTTCATCCCGAATGAAGGAGAAGGACCGATGACCTCTGGACCAAAGTCCTTGTGCATCGGCTCTGGAGGAGTCACACACGAGAAGATGGAACGTGTACCAAAGGTGAAAGAACTCATTTCACGGAGTCAGTGGCTGCAGCCGGTCTGTCACTTACATGCACGGACGGTTTCAAAGGGATGGTGTTTAAAGAGTTTAATGATCTGCTAGACGGATGCTGTTTCCGTCTTTTTCACACAAAAAAAGGGACATTTTTGAAGGCCTTCATCGCTGTTATAGATTCTGTTTGTGGGGAGCCTTTAACATGTAATCCACGTTGAGCCTTTCAGTGAGGTATTTGCACAGGACAATGCTAGTAGTATTGCATAATATAATAGTGATACATACTAGGGAGTCAATGTATCTGCATTGGGGAGAGTTTCTAGACACTTTGTACAATAAACCTTACAATGAACCTTTTTGATAAATTGCTAATCTTAAACTGCCATTGGCTTTAAAACAACCACGCCATGATTAAATATATCTTTATAAAGAGCTGTCCCAGATCCAAGTTCAGTAACTTATACATGAAAATAAAATGATAAATTAATACACAAAATTCACCTTAACAGGAGCAGGATTTTAGCTGAGACAGCAGAAGTCTGTCTGAGCTCAACGATCAGCTGATGCTTCACTAAAATTGTGATCATTCACTAAGAATTATTTACGCTCCCCTTTGGTATTAAATTGCAATGGATTTTAACCTGAGTTTATCAAATTGGAACAGATTGCATGGTTCATTAGCAGTCAAAAAAAGAGAAATCTGTTATATTAAAATTAGCTGAAATGATCAGGCTGCATCTTTAACATGCAAAGTGGTTAATTATTTAAAAATCCCTGAAACAGATGCCATCATTCATGATGGGATCGTCAGAGGTGAAGCTAAGTTTGATTACTCCAAATCAAGGTTTTTTTTCAACTCAGCCACAGATGCATTTTTTTTTCAGGAAAGGAAACAAATTGAATGTAGCGAGGATTCCAAATGTTCGCTAGAACAGTAGAAGTTAAATCTGTTTATTTTTTTTACCTTTTGTACAATCCTTAAGCAATGCTTCTTTCAACTCGTCATATAAGATTCATTAGAGTCTTTACAGGCTGTTGTAGATTTTGCAGTGCAGATGTGCCAGCTTCTCAGCCCTGCTTTTCCTCAGCAGCGGCAACCACTCTTGATGGCCAAGCTCTACAACCCTGTAGCCCGCCAACTTCAACTGCCTCCTCTTCATGGCGGGGAGGCCCAACATTTGTTGTGAGCCGCAGCAATAGTGGTTCCTGCTGGAAACCTGGATCGCCAGTTTGACTGTGCCTTTGGAGTCCTGAGGGGCCGAGCCTCGCCTACAGGGTTTGGCGAGAGATTTTATAATGTCAGCGGTCAGGTCCAACCCCGTGTCGAACAGTCTCCCACCTTCAACCGACCTCAAGCCGGCGACAGGTGGAGGCTTCGCCGTAGCAGCAGGGCTGAAAGGTTCCCTGGGTTTTGTTGTATTGGTTAGCTGTGCTAAAAGTTGCTCAGTTATAGTTACTCCTACGTTCATTCTTTCCCAGCCCTGATGAGAAGGGTTTTTGGATGCACTGTTATCTTGAGATAATGTGGCTGTGTGGGATGCTGGGTTCACGGGTATCGGCTGTCCAGTGGAGTCGAAGTGCACCTCGAGGTCGATGGAGCGAGTGTGGGGGAGAATCATTCTCTTAACTACAAACTGCTCTCCTCCCAGAAGATCCTGCAAGGCAGATTCCGCCTCCCGAACCTCGGGTTTCTGGCACAAGTCTGATTGAGCAAACTTCCACAGCATTTCCTTCACCTCCTCTCTCAGCTCACGGCTCAGCCGCGGACCACTCCACTGAGGCAACTCCAGGGCCACCACGCCGTCTAAAGTGAAAAGGTCTTTTTTCAGCTCCATCTGCGTGGATTTCAGTGCCAAGCTGACAAAGTGAGGACTCAACGCGAACGCAATGAGGTCCTGTGGAAACTGAGAAACGAAGGCCAGGCCCAGAAGGCCAGTGAGCAGATGTTCAGGGTACCGTTGGAATTCAGCTTTCTTCCTTCTCAGGGCCTCCGTGAGGCTCGGGTAGAAGCTTGGGCTGCGAGCCGGGAGGAACCCCAACGTGCCGAAGGACCACAGCAGCTTGCAGGCGTCTTTGCTCCTGCAGTGCGGCACCAGCGAGGGAACTCGCTCGGCGATGGCCACCAGGATGTTGTCATTGTGGTAATGGATCGCTGAGCAGGCCAGTGCCACATGCATGAGCCCCTTGACGCCCATCACGTGGGCCCGCCCAGGGAATTCCCGCGCCACGGCGTCCAGCCACGCCGGGTGGTACAGGTAGCTGAAGCGCAGGAATTTCAGCACGTTCACCATGGCAAAGTCGCTCATCTCCCCAACAAAAGACTGCGCCTTATCCACAATCCGGGTCACTGCCCCCTCAGATATGGAGGTCTGCGATTTAAACAGCCCCAAGCATACAGCACCAACTTCCTCGGGGTAAAGTTGCTGTACGTGACGCAGGAGAAGCCTCTCCACGGCAGGAATCAGCGTTCTCGGGCACTGCCTACTCTCTCCCGTTATATACAACAGTTGCACAAGCTCAGGGACGCCCATCTGTCCAAGATTCAGACGGACGGCTTCATAGAGGTGCTGCAAGAACTCCGGAACCTGCCGGCCAATACAGCGCCACAGGTCAGCGGCGAGCAGCAGCTGGTGCAGAGTCATCTGGCCCGCCCGGCGGCTCAGCTCGGCCTCGTACTGCCCGAGTACAGCGTGGGCAGAGGGTATGTCCAGCCACACAAAGGACTGCAGCACGTCCAGCAGCTGGAGCGGAGTGAAGAGGCAAAGGTGCTCCACAGAGTCCTGAAGGAGCACAACGAAGCGCTGGTCGCTCCTCACCAACGCCATCTTGTCCGGGTGCGAGCGGCCGAGCTCGGCGAGAAACCGAGAGACGTCGGGCGGCTTCATGCCGCCTTTGGAAACTTTTTGGAGCACGGACACGGTCTCTTCCCAGTCGATCGGCTGAGGCCGCCGGGAGAGGTCAAGGGTCGTGGAGGCATAGACAGGCCGACATTTGAGGAAGGCACGGGGATCTACTTTGACATCCGGCGGTGTGGCTTTCCGGTGGGACGGGGCCACGGGGGGCCTCTCAGGCTCGGAGCCTTTGTTTAACGCCAAGTGGAGAAGCGTGCTTTTCGAGCCGCAGATGTGCCGCGAACAACTCACACTGCGATGGAGATTGCTCCGTTGCCAGAAGGAAGGGGCCCGAGCGTAGAGGCGCTGTTCGCCCTCGCCGTCATCCGTTTGGCCCGGGGAGGTTGCGGAGTTCCTCGCGAAGGGATGATATGAGGAGGGGTTGTAATGCAGCCGGTATCCTCCTTGGGGAGAGGCTTCCTGGTGTTGAAATAGGTCTTTCTCCCCCTCGCGATCATCAGTCTCATCCTGTGGTTTGACAGGCACAAGCTGGGCCTGGGTGAAGTCCTTTCTCGAGACAGGGAGGTAGCGTAGGCCCGGCACTCGGCGACACAGCACAGAGGCAGCCATCTATCCGCCGGACTAAAAGGACAAAAGGCTTGGTTTCAAAAGAAAGCCGATTTTCAAAAGAAAATCGATTTGATCTGGGCTGTCAAAGGTTATGAAAACTGCACTTTACAACAGAATGAAAAGTAGATGAGGAAAGAATTTTAGGCAACGTTTTGATATATTACACGTAAGAGGATCGTTATGGAACATTACATAATAATATTTGTATACACCTGTAACACAACAAACATATAAATACAGTATTGGTCAATGAATACTTTTCCTTAATGACAACCATGACTAAAGGTCGCCTATGCTGCGATACATTTCTATGTACAACATTTCTTATGGATAACTGCTATACCAAAAGTCTATATTAATATACAGAAGATGTATATCGATTGACAGAATGTCGAACTCACCTTTAAATCTCCAGCATTGAAAGGGAACAGTAATAAACGACCCCGGACGTGATAAACCTCATGGAGTTAAGAGAAGAAAAAAATTACAGATTTTTTTACCGGAAGTCAAGAAATGTAACCTTCAAGATAAAACGACTCCTACTAAATAACTACACGACATTATATTAAAGAGGTGACCTTAGTTAAGATATCAGGCTGAAGTGTACAGATTAATATTTATTACGGGTGTATTCAGTACCTCTATCAGGTCTAATGATATATGACTGAACAGAATCGTGTAAGACTTGTGGTGTTACATTATTTTGGCAGGTTGATATGGCTTCCGGGGTGGGCAGCCGTGACAGAGCGGACTGAACAGAGTTTGACCTACGGCAACCGGGTAGTTTCAAATATCTCGGCAACAAAAATCGAAATAAATAAAAGAAAGTTCGGATCTATACCAATGGGTTTTAATAATTACTAAAAAGTTATTGTTTGGTTCGAAAAGAAACTCAAAAAAATACATTTGAAAAAAATGAAGTACAGTAAATAATAATTTAAATTGCATAGAATAGTCTAACAAATAAATAAATAAGTAAATTGGTTCAGTTCAGTTCCTGAATAATTATATATGAATTGTTATAAACTCTGATCTCATATACTTTTTAAGCAGAAGAGAGCATAACCAGTTGAATATGTTTTGTTTTGTTATTGAACTTGGCCGTCTTGTTCTAAGTTGTCTATTTTCTGTATAATGAAAGATATTGGAACATTTTATTCATAAGAAATCTATTTCAATTTAACATAAAATTCTAATTCTCTACATTCAATAGTGAATGTAGAGTTATATTAGCTTGCTTTTAGATGTCTGACAAAGTTATTTTTTTCTAAGCAAAGTACGTATTCAAATAGTTTCAGTAAATTGAATATATGTCATCTACTAGTTATTCAAACTTGTCAATTATGCTTTTTCTGATTTACATTAATTGATTTTTATAGATGAATCAACCTACATTTTACCTGACAAAACCATGTAGCTAAATATTGTATTTCTTTCTCTAATCTAATATTAATATCTAATATTGTATTGTACTCAGCACAATGTGTTTTTTTCCCACTTTAGGGACTTCTGACATAAACACTGACTCCATTCCTTTTCACTTTGGCAATGCAGTATTAATCAGTTAACAATGAGAGATAAACATGATTTAATAATTGTTCAATTCAACAAACAAATTGAGAAATCAACAGCTTAGGGTGACTGGTGCAGTTTTAAACCTATATTTACAGACCACCACAATTGATCTATTAAATATTAAAATAAAAATGGGATAAGAAATATTGCAAAACAACTGTCTTTGCAAATCCATGCAGTAAAATAGCTTTGTATTTACGTTTGTAATATTTATACTTCAATCTTATTTCAGGCCTGAAAATACCATCGGTTCGATGCATATGTTTTATCCTCCAACCCTTTTTCTCTTTAGAAGTAATTGTCACCCATTTAAGAATCAACTGTTCTCTCCACGTGTTGGCATTTTAAACGAACAATAAGTATTGGTTCGTCTCACAATATTTTCACAACAAACACCGTGTAACTGTTGCTGTTGTGAGCACAGCATTTCTCCTGCTATTCGTTTTTTTTTTTTTTTTTTAAAGACACCCACTGCATTACGCAGGAAAAACAACACAAACAACCCATCGGTTGTGCAAATCTCGACACGGCGCTGCCTGAATTAAACATCTTGATGTTAGCTTCTTCTTTTTTTTTTACCTACACAGGATGAAAAGTTCGCTTGAATCGACCTCGGTTTTTAGGGGTGTTTGTCAACAGCGTAAAAAGCCAGTTGGGAAGGCGGATTTGGGGAGGAGGTAGTTGTCGTATGCTAATTAAGGAGTCGGAGCTTTAGCCTCGCTGGCTGGGAGCCGCCCTTTATTCACCACATGGTGTAAAACCGAGACTCCACTCGCGCCACTTTCGCAATCTTACTACGATTCACAAACTCCTTGCAAGTCATAATAGTAGCACATGGTTGGGAGTTTTTTTTTTGTTTTTGTTGCGTGTGTTGTAAGTGAGATTATTCGTCGTAGCTGGGACTCGTTTTGCGAAGTGTTTTCCTTTTCCTCAGTTTTCGCAGATATTTTTTTCAGATTCCCAGAAACAGTGAGTACAAGTGCGTGGAGGTTGTTTTTTTTTTCGGAGGCTAAAGTCAGTGTCTTTTTTTTTTTCTATGCGCACGTTATTGGCAACAAACACGTTCGCCTGTTTTTAATCTGGAGATGCGTTTAATGTCAGAAAGAGTAACGCTCGGTGCTGCGCGAGAAGCCGGAGTCTCACTTTTTTACGGACACGCGACAAGGGGGGGGGGGTAAAAAAAACGTTTTAATCCACAATTTCCGTATTTTGAAAAACCGCGTTCAAAAGAGCGCATCTAATGGCGTTCTCTTCCCCCCGTGGCCGGAGAATGAGGGAGATTTGAGAGAAAAAAAGAGCATGTGTTGCTGCTGCACCTCCAGAAGTCTGTGCCTCGGGGAGGGAAGTGGGACTCGACTACCGGAGAGAAAGAGGAAAACACGATGCGTTACACATAGCCGCTGCGAGTTACACACGTGTTTCCCACCCTCCCCGGTTGTCGAGCGAGAATATTACGTTATCCGTGCATTCGTGTGCTGTGGTTTGCAGTTTCTTTTTTTTAAATTTTTTTTTAAAGTGCTTCCAGAACAAAGCAGCGGCACATGGGGACTCAGCAGGCCGCACGCCCGCGCCACCCCGAACGCTGCCGAGTTAGCTCAATGCTAACGTAGCGTTACTGACTTCGGCCGCGCCACATGTGCTTGGGTGGAAGTTCCAGTGTCAACAAGCACCCGGGGGACATGCACTGATATTTGATTACCGGTAACATGCGCGGGGTAAGCTATCCTCAGCAGCTAAGTCGGCCCCAACGATGAGAACATGCTGTGAAGTGGATGCAAGGTGTTAGCCAAGCCACATCCTGCTCACGTGGTGCGTCTTTTGGGGAGCTGTTTGCTAACGTACTGCTAAAGTACAAAAATACAAGTATGTGGCATTATAAATACGAATGGGATACACGCGGGCCGGGTTGACCCCCCCCAGCACCCCACTAGCGTGTGTTGCTAGCACACGCGTGCGTTGAACTGTTTTGACGGGAGCCCTCGGGTGCTGCTAGCTCGTTGTGCGCTGGGTTTTTGCCTTTTACGTTTTGCGGTGGGGACGCTTATCACACGCGTGGTGCCCCCCCCCCCCCCGGTTCACACGCACCCGAGGCCCCCGCGCTAGTGGGTGCACCGGCGGGTTTACCGTCACCGACGTGGTTCTAGTATTACCGCGCTATCCAGTCTGGAAGTAGTTTACAAAATGCGGACTGCTGGGCGCCATGTTGACGCGTGGGGGGGAGGGGTGGTGCAGCAATGTGACCAAAGTGTCCCGTAAGTTGTTAATGAAGACGCTTCTGCACGTGGTTGTGTCCTCTGGTGCCCTCGACCCGTGAACCCGCTCGAGTTTAACTTGGGGAAATAAAGTTGCCCCGGTTATTTTTTTTGGGGGGGGGGCTCTTGCGCGGTGATGGAGAAATTAGGCGGGCAGGAGGACACACTTCCGTCCTAAGGAAGTTAGTTTGCTTTGTGAAAGGATCTGTGCGCAAAATTAAAAATTAATCAATTGGGCTTTAATTTTATATGGTGTTCCTTTTGTACCCAGTGTGTGTGTAAGATCTGGCACCGCAGCAGACACGCGCACGCACAACTGTAAACATGACCTACTTGGCGGAGGTTACAAAACGAGTTCTAACAAGGGTCATTCTTCTAGGTGACAGTTGGCTGAACTGAAGTTATACAATCCACTCATTGCACAATTGTTGGTGGCCATTGGAAGTAGTGCTAAAAATGGGCCCGGTTGGAGTAACAAGTTATTGAACTTGGAAATGCAATTTTACTGCACGTCATTGTCACGTAAAAATAAGCCGAAGTTTTTTGTGAAACCATTTATTTTACATTTGCCAGACAATACGTTATCAATAAAACCTTGAATGAGTGAAAATGACATTTCAGCCCTCAAAGTTGCTAACAGACTGTTGTGTTGTCTCATTTCTGCTTGCAGACCCCACCTCCCCCGGGAAGCCCCTCACTGGATTGAAGGCATCCTGATACATCATGTCATTTAAAGCGCTCCCCGTGAAAGTCATTTGCAGTGTCAAAGTGCTTACAGTGCAGGTAGTTTTATAAAATCTACTGCAGTGAAGGCACTTTCAGCACTATTCTGATAATGGCACTCGAAGGAGCGGGCTAATTCCTGGACGGTTTCCACTCACCATCCTGCTGTGATATTCCTGTCCCATATTCCCATATTCCTTGGGTGAACTATGCGACGCAAGATCTCTCCTATTCAAGCAGGCTTTATATATCTGAGGCACCCTTTTCAACATTCAGCATTTCAAAAAATAGTAAGTAATTACTGGGAGAAACAGACAATTTTACAGTTGAACCTTGTTTTGTGAGTAAAATGAGCTGAAAAATCATTGTAAAATGGTTCTTTGACATAACCTAACTGGCCCTTTGGTGCCTTCTACTAGTGCTTATGCTAAGGTGCATCTAGTGCAGATAGTGAAGTAGACTAGCACCTACTGCCCTAAGTGCTCCTTCTGGCATAAGGAGCTGGGCCGCTCATCTCCCCTTGTATCTATTTGTTTGTGCCAATAACGTGATTTAATTGAGGCAGTTCTCTGTTAGTTTTGCATAGTTGCGCTCCAAGAAGTAATGCGTTGTGCAAATCTATGCAAAGCTAATGGTGGCCTGTGTTTCCATCTGAATCTGCTTTTTTGTTTGTTTGTCGTTCTGCCTCCACGGTGTTCAATCAGGTTTCCACTACAGCTCTGATACATACATGTGTTAGTAGTATTAAAGTGCTTATAGTGCAGGTAGTTTTTTTAAAGTTCTACTGCAGTGTGAGCACTTACAATACTTCTAGATGCGTGTTGCTTCACGGGGAAACGGCACAGGTAACTTATGTACATGGGTCTCTGGTTAGTTTTGCTGGTTTGCTTTCAGCTTTTCACTGTACTGCTGTGCAAATCCATGCAAAACTGATCATAGAACTGAAATGAATCCATCAGCAGTGATCCCTTTCTGAGCAGGTTGGGAGAGGTAGCAATGCTCTGTACATGTGGTATTGCACTTGTCCCGGCCTGTTGAGGACATGTGGAATTGTTCTGCACCAAGTTATCCTGTGACACGTCCTACATGAAACACAAAGTCACAATCTCCCACCTTCTCATGTTCTATTATATTGAACAATCAAACGGAAAAATGTAGATTCATTGATTCTTTGGAGTTTCTAAGACAACTGATGCATAATGTGACTAAATGTTTTTTTTTTCCCCAATGTCATGAAAAGCGGGAATTACTGAATTGAGAAATAAAAGCACATTTCCATTGGCCTACTTAGAGACTTGCTTTTCACCTGCTCAATGACAAATACAACTTCACAAGTACAACTTTTATCAAATATAATTGTTCAATTGCCCGTTTTAATTGATGTCTATTAGATTTGTGATCTGAAGGACACATTTCTGTATGTGCACCACTTAATTGCTCAATTAAGCAAATGTGTTTGTTCCATCCAAGTAATTTGGGTTGAGATACTTGAGCATGTGTAAGCCTGACAGGCAGTAACGAGAAATAATTCAACAATTAATGAAATATTTATGTATTTTACATTTTCATGATAGAAACTAAATGCATAAGATGTTATGCTGCTAAAATGGCTAAAGACATTGGCAGAGATTTATTTAGCATCAATGGTTGACTGACAAATGTCTATCCCTTATCTTGTATATGCTTTATAAATTGACATTCATGATTATATACATTTCTTGGGAGTTTTAATAAGCCCCATATGGAAATGTATTTTCCCATTTGCATTTTAAAATGGACAATTAATTTAACTTCACATTTTTTAATCAAGGTCAAACACTTTTTTTACCCTGCCAATACCACAACATCCTTTTATTTTGACAAACATAAGTATAAATAATGCAACTTCTTTAAATTATTTAAGGAAACCTAGCAGTGAAAAGAGGTTTTCAGTCTTGGCTTTAAAGGACATGGTTTGAGCACACCTCAGGTAATCTGAGTGTACTCAACAAGCAGCCTGTGGGGGTTTTAATCATGGCTTCATCTTTGTGGACATTTGGATGTTTAAGACGCATTACAGCAGGTATTTTATAAATACTTTATGATTGCTGATTGCAGGTGTTAATGAAGCTTCAAACCTGTATTACATTACAGGTACGAGGAACTTTTTTTGTTTCTCCGAATTCAAAATGCAGTTCCTCGTTTCTCCAGCAGGGGGAGTGATCTGTACACGTAATAAAGAGCTTATGGCGGGATACATTGCAAATTCTCCTTGTTAAAGACACTAAAATTGTAATAAAGCGCCATGCAAATCCAACACAATATTTCAATTGAAGAACAATAGTCTGGTCAGGATAATTTAGTCAAAAATAATACAATAATAATACAAACATAAAATGAAAGGATGTTTTATTTTTACACTAAATTTCATTGCCAAAATTTCCACAAGCAGGTATGTACATTTTAACAAGACGAGTGCTTCTTATATTCCTATCTTATACTAGACAGGCACTCACACAAATCCAGCCAGCTTCGGGGCCCTGAGCGGGGTTTCAATATTCTGCACTGCGTGGTAGGCTGGCAGAGGGAGCCATTCACTGGAGTGTTCACCTTTCATTATCATGTCCTCTCTACCTGACAGTCGATATAAATGGGAGCCACCCAGCGAGGACACAAACTCAAAGAGAGTATTCCTGCTCATCAGTCCATACCGGTTGCTCTCGCAAGCTCTATTTATTTATTTAGTTGTCAAGAAAATCTTTGGCTTTTATTACGCGGAGATTGATGCTTGACCGCAGGTTGTCGTGTTTTCAAGTTGTATTACGTGGCTGATCTGTGTCAGAGATCAACTAATCCGGCCTTACTCCGTCTTTCAATGAGAAAAATATTTAGTGGTTCTTGATCAGACATCCACAGCGCCCAAAGCGAAGCAAGCAACCCTTTGCATGCGACGATACGGTGGAGTGATTCAAAAAGTCACCAACCCTCTGTATGTGTCGACATGACATTTCTGACCTCACATAATTGGTGAATCTTCACGACTTTGTCGATCTCCTCACAGCACAGAGTGGATATTTGTTAATTTGAGTGGAATTTCACAAGCAGTTGGATGGAGTGTTTCAGCATTGCCACATCATCAATTTATTAAATAGTATTTTCTTTTTAAAGAAGTATTAACCTGAATAAGAGTTGAATACCCTATTCGAAACTAACTTTGCTGCTGTACCACTGATGATAACACAGCCCTAATAAAACGTCTGATGACTCTCTCAGGTTAATAAATAATTCAAAATGCTATGCTGCTCGGGAAATGAAGTGCTTGAGGAGGTGATGAGGGAATATTTGTTAATGAGCTCTCCGGTGTTTCCATGGGAAATGAACGCGTGTCTCTCTGCTAATGCCAGTTGTCTCAAGTCATTCAAAGGCCGACTCTATCTGAGGCACAGTAAATGTTCCTGGCTTCAGGGTTGTGCTTTCTGCCTTTCAGCTTGATTGTGTTGTTCACATCCCGTGGAACCGTTCCTCCCTAATCTGTATTCACAGTTCGGACCTTAACTCCCTCTCTCCCCCCCTCTCTCTCTCTCTCTGTTGCTCCTCTCCTCATCCATGGCTAGAAACGATTCATTTTACTAGCCCCCCTCACCCATGACTGGTATTTTTCAGCTCGTCCTCATGCAAAACTGACCTTTTATTGCGGACGGTTATTGCTCCCGCTGTCCCTCGATTAGAGAAGATGATGTAGGACAGAGCAGCCGAATTAACAAGACTCTTCATTCATTATCTGGATGTCGAGTGCTCTCCTTTCCTCTGAATAACAACGCGATAATCTATTTGCTTTGGTTCCTGGAGGATCCGAGGCGATGAGGATGTTTGTGCGCGCTGAAATTTATTCAGTCCCCTGATGCAATTATTGTTAAGTGTCTGTCAAGGATTTCAAAAAGAGAGGACGTGTGACTTCCAGTGTGTGTCGGTCTTCACGGAGGTTCGGCCAATTATTTGTTGGGTTTCGCCAAAATCGAATAGCCCTCAAATGTCCGCAGATGGCCTCAAACAGTCAATCAATGTAAGAATCCGCTCACAATTGATGAGCAACATGTGGCAGCTGGTCACAATTTACTGGCTAACATGTTTTCGTCGAATAATCTTGACCTACAGGGCTCGACACAGGGCTACTTTCATGGTTATCAGGGTGTGACTGATTTTACACAAACCTGGTCGGCTTCTTTTAGCACTTGCTGGCCTCATTGAATATTCACAAGGCACCTTGTGTGTGTGTGTGTGTGTGTGTGTGTGTGTGTGTGTGTTGATGTTGTGTCTCGGGGGATTGTTTAATTCTGCTAACTGACACAAAAACCCTGTGTCAGCCGTGCTGCTGAGGCAGCAGTCCTCTGCTGGCATTCACTCGAAAGGGGGTCTTGCTCCTGAGTTTGACCTCTGCGTGAGTTCACCGCGACTCTTTCTCTCCGGGATCGCAGGGCCGCAGGATGAACTCCAATTTTTACATATGCATATGGCACACCGCAGCTGTCAATTTATGCTAATTTACTTTTGAATTAGCCATGAAAAACAATTAATTTTCTGAGCAGGTTGATGAGGAGTTTTCACAAGGAGCTTAATCGCAATCTTTTGTCCCAGAGCACTTGCTGACTCCGTGGCCAGTGAAGACACGGACGGAATTCCAACAATGTCCAATGGAGAGATAGGAAACAACCTCTCGCCTGCTTGAAATACTTAAGACACTTTGGATTCATTAGAGATCGTAGTCTAATGATTGTACTGGTAGCACAGACTCACACATTTACTATTACGAAAAAAAAAAGAAAACACACACACACACATTTAGGAGCAATTGAAAGTGTCACCATGTATGGCACGGATTCCTTGAAAGCAAAATATCTTGTTTGATGTGTATGGCCTCATATTTTAGTAAAACATGTCACATTGTTTCACCAGTATTATGTTTTAAATACAAGAAATATGTTACAGTGGAACTAATCCTTTATAATGAAGCATGGATGGATGAACAACGGTTGCACGTTATGTGTGGATGCTGTCGAACAACATACATGTCCATTGCAAAAATATAGGCCAGTCTGAGAGTATGACTGTGAATGGCTGCAGTCTCAAACGAGTGGCCCAAAGACATGATGTGCAAGAAAGAGCACAGCGATGCCGGGGCTGCCAAATTCCATGAAACGTCTATCTAACAGCCTCCAATCTGTGTCCTCTTTTACACTCACCCCGTCTGTCACCCGTCTCTCACTCTCTGCCTCTGGGGAGTCAAAGTTCCCTTTTGGCTTGAAAAACCTTTCCAATTTTTTTTTTTTTTTTTTATCTGCTCAGCTAATTTCCAGCAGGCCAGGCAGTGAGATAAAGCTGGCGGAGGTCTCAGCATTGCAGATGCTGAAGCAACTGCGCCACAGTTATCTGGCCCCGGAGTCTGAGACAATCTCAGGGGAGCAGCGCAGTGCTTTATTGTGTTTGTGACGGTGTATTTCCTAAGCAATCTCATATCAAATGCTGTCGTTCCGGGTACCTGTAGTTTGGCAGCTGGCTTTTCTTATTTTGGTCCAAATTGGAGTTTGGAAATGCTTTTTTTTTTTTAAATGGATTTAGAGATGCTGGGATGGAATTGAAACAGTTATTGTCTCTTGGGTTTGGGTGGTCAAAAGGCCACACGGGGCGGACAGTGTTGAAACCTCTGTGTGCATGCCATCTGTATTACAGTATATCGTGTGAGCTATCCAGAACAATCTGGGCGGTGAGTCCCCCTGATAAACAGTAACACTTTCTTGTCTTAACCCCACCGTTGTTGATTCATATTTTTTCTCTGTGTGCATTTCTGTTAAGATAATATTTGGGTGTGCAGTATGTATAGCATACTGCAAGGTGCAGTGGTGTAAAAACATGGCTTGTACTTTACTACTAACCAGAGCCAAAGCAGAAAAGCATCCCATTAAACATTTTTGTCTCTTGTGGTTGGCAAGCGATCTGTTCTACCAGGCTAGAAAACGGTCCTACTGGATACATGTGGTTCTGGAAGTCGACAAAGAAACGTTGTCAATTTGAGGACAGCACAGCTGGTGGTCCAACCCTCAACAGCAATTACTGTGAAATTCAGAGACACTAAACAGTAAAATATCTCTTTAGTAATGGTCAGCTTGTGCGGGGAAAGCTTTTTAATCATCATTAAATAACCCGACCCAGAGGAGGTTTTGTTGGGGAAATGTGGCGAATTACTGCACAACACCAAAACAGGAAGCAGGTTGTTTACTAAACAAAGACAGCAAAGGGTTTCAGTGATTTTCCTACTTGCAGATGGTGGATCGAGTGAAAGCTGCAACACCCAAAACCTTTTAATGTATTTCCTTTAAAAAGAGTGAAGAACCCTCATTAAAAGTAAATTAGTCCAACATATGATGGACTGCTGCTATAACGACTCGGGAGCTGCCAACCAGCCACTCTTTTACATGAACTTACTGTTGAATCGTCGTGAACGACCGACGCAATCACATTTCCTGTCCTATTGTCTGTTTACTGAATTTGCATAAAGCATTTTCACACTACAGCAACTAGGCTTATGCATCCTTAAAACTTCACCCATCGACACCTCGTGCTTTCTCATTTTATCCTATTGAAATGTTACACAAATGACAGAAAACTGTGCCGAGTGGGTGTTGGCAAAATATTTTGTTACAGAACTTATTCATTTACGTATTTATTCCCCAACAGATAATGAAGGGAGACGACAGCAGCTGAGTCTTTTCAGCCCGTTTGTGTGTTTTATAAAGGCCACATGAAACATCGGCTTGGCCTTATCTCACTTAAGGCATTTCACTGCCTGCGCGTTCAATCAAAGAGAAATAAAGCGTTACTTCTCATTTTCTCTCAGAGAACACAGACTGACAGTGTTCAGCTGAAGAAAACCACAACCTTTACTATTAAATCTTTTTAGTCACGCACTCATGGACAATAATCTATGACGACCTCATCCCGTTGAGTATTGCCTCACTTCTGTTTTATTTTTTTCTCTCCTGCGGCGATGAATAAAATGGGAGACATTTGGTGGCTCGTCGTGGTCGTAGCTGCTCCATTTGAGTCTCTGTCGTGAAGCCCGGTCAGCTAAAGGCAACACCACCCATTCAAGTCTAACCAGGTTTTATTTGGCAGTATATCTGGTACCAAAACAGCGTATTATCCCTGCAAACCACCCAAAGACTTGGTTGAGCCTCATTTAGCACGCGTGCTGTGATCTTGGACCATCTGTGTGCAATCTCATTGTCTTCCTGCACACTTTTCTCAGTTGAGAGGAGGAAGACGCAACCCTCCCAGCAGTGTCTCATTAATTAATAACTGGTCCCAAAGGGGAACAGAAGTGGTCTTGTAACACTCATGTACCGTTGCGGGCGCTGTGGTTGAGAAGCAGAGGACCTCAGTCTTTATTTAACTGCTCTCCATTCCAGGTATGAATTAGCTTCATATTTACGGTGGGACATTGCTCAGGTGGACGATTTGAATTTTTTTTTTCTCAGTCAAATGACATGTCTCATTGTTATGCATTAGATGGTCTCAAGCTGGCCTGTATTTAGAAACAACCATGTAATCCACCATAATTCAAAATGGAAATGCTTATTGGTGAAGGCACTTTTTGCACATTTGCAGTACTCCCAGTGAAAAGATGCATTTACAGTTTCACTGTGACTAATGATGAATCCTATAATTTGCCATCATAGAATAAATCTCTTATGAGCTACTATAGATTAGTGTGTCTCCTAATTATCCTGTCTGAATTAGCATAATATTTCAGCTCCATTCTCTGAAACTTAACAAAGTAAAGCTGCGAGAAATCTGTCACCATCTTCAGTCGGGAGAATTGACGGTTTGACCCCACTTGTCTGAACATCACACTTGACACTCTCACAGCTGCAGGCAATGTCAAATGAGACAGCCGGGTCTAACTCTGGATGACACACGTCACTGACTGCTGCTAAAGATGGGCCATTTGGCAGAAATAAACTAATATTTCCTTTCAGCGGCAGCTCTCTGTACCACTACGTTTCGTAATTGCCGCAAGGCAGAGTTGAATGTTGAGGGGAATGAGCTCCTTTGGTGAAATTACAGTGTCGCGTCCTTTGTCCTAGATGCAAGAATCAGCCTTCACGCTATTGTGACGCAAAGAGTGCCGGCGGAGTCTCGTTTGAAATGAACTGTTTCTTAACGGTTTGGAAGGAAATTTGGCAACGCTCCTAATTCTGAAAGGGGTCGGGGTCACTTGCCCACAGTGCATTGGGGCGAACTTCATCACGACTAGGGCTCAGTTCTTCATGGCCAGTCTCACGGGGACCGTTCTGCACTCTTTTCACAGCACACCAGAAAATGTACCGCTCTGTTTACACAGTTGACTCCACTTTACACAGTTGACTCCACTTGTATGTTGAATTTCAAGGCAGACCCTTGGAGTGCCTCATGCACTATGTTGTCTGTTATCCATTGTCGTACTGTCTTCTGTGATGCTCCAACCGCCAAGTCAAATTTCATGTAGGTCTGACATATTATGGCAATGAACGATTCCTGACTCCTGATGCAGGCGATTCATTGTGAAAGAAAAGAAGAACTATGGAAATGAGTGGGAGGCCATAAAAACAGGAGGCTTGTTGATGAATCAGTGGGTGGACTGTATAACAGGCATATCTTATGCTGCAGAAAGGCATCTCCAATGTTGCTTTCCTTCAGGGTGACTGTGATTTCCAAACACGTAGCCGCTGATCCGACGTGCTCGTCAAACACGTGAGCATCATTCTAGTCGACATTCACTTGTGCACAATAAGGGAATCTACAATACGTGTGTAACTATCTATTCACTTGCAAAAGAAGCCTCTGTCATACAGGTTTTGAACTAATGAGCTGTGACCTCCGCGGTAGCGCCTCCTCGGTAATAGTTCCCCTCATCTCAGTGCAACTGAGCCAGAGAGGAGCACAGAAAAAAAACGCGTTGGTTTGAAAATGAAGACGGATCTGAATTGCAGTTTTGGACGGACGAATGTAATGGTACATTGGGATGTATTAAAAAGACCAATGCCAATTTCTGCCTACCAAAAAAACAAAGCTTTTTCTTTTCTTATTCTCATAAATGTTTGTAGCTGAGATAGAAGCTACACACAGGCCCAGCTGAAAATCCAGGAACTGTCACATAACCATAATTTACAGATGACAATATAACAGTCGAGGAGCAAACATTCAGCCGCAAGTTAAAAGTTACTTCTGCTCCATTTGGGTGCTCACACCTGATGTGGCTTCAACCCTCACCTCCCGAAATGGCCAAGCATGATGTTGTTAGAAATTTCCATTAAGGTGAACAAGGCTTCTTTAATAGATCTCCGCTCTGACCCAACGATTCTCTCCTTTAATTAGCTGGTTTACAGGCCGGCTTATTTATTTCAATTACAGGCCGCTTCCAACAGCCAGGAATCTGTCGATAGCTGACGCAATTACTTGTCTAGAGGTGAAGTCGATTAATTTACCATTTATAGTTTAATTTCATTATATTCTTGCCCTTGAATCACAATCATTTCTGCTTGTGACTATACCAGCATTGATTTCAGATGCAGCAGGACCCAAATCCTTTCTCCTGCCAGTTATGCTAATATTCAAATCATTTACAACAGCAGCGTTGTCACAAAGTGGGTGACACCTCACTTTTGCCCCATGTTGGCGTGCTGGAGACTAGAGGGGAGGAGGCAGTGAGGCCTTGTGTCGGTGCAGGGGATGATGTCAGCGGTGACATCATCGGGTCAATCTGTCAGAATGGGTGTCACCTGTGCACATCGTGCAACCTGGGGCGGGTTGATTGACAGCACCGTAAGAGTGGAGGACATTGACTGTGGAGGGGGGGAAATGGCGTTGCGTCTCTGTAGCTGAGGGCACGTGATAGTCACAGTTATGTTGAGTGCATTAATTTCCATTAAAGTTAACAAATTCGTTTTCATTTTGTTCAGCTTGTTAATGATGTGTGTATTTGAGACCATCCTTTTTGTTACCATTAATAAACCCTTTTGATACCGGAACCAAGTCTTGCTTGTCTGCCTCCTACTAAGTCCAGGAGTCACTCGGTCGTGGATTCCTCACAAGCGTGTTTCATGGTTTCATATGAACCTGTTGGTACATTGTACCAAGTGTATTTCTGCCTATAAGTCTATGGAGCAAACTGTGTGAGCTGCAGTTATTGAGTTTGACACAAACAGGTACTGTAAACTGTTTGGTTTGAACACCATGACACCAACATCCCTCGGTGTTTTTTTTTTTTTACAGTATTGCCTGGAACTATGAAGTCAGGTTTGATTAACCAACAATTATTGGTGTGTGAATACAGTTGTATGCCAATAATGCACAACAGCAAACACACACATCATTCATTATACAGTGTTTGCTTGAAATGGTGAAAAGGAACATGATTAATACCATTTTAAATGTTATGTCAAATATCTCTAGGGAGGTAACTAGGTTTAGCAAAAGGTAAATGTCAGTTTAAAAAGTACCACTAAATGATGACAGTAGAACCTTTGATCTTAATTGAACCTTTTCTTAAATACAGAGTCAAACACATTTAGTTCCCACATTTTTTTCTTTTTCGCTAGCTCAATAAAGTTTGTGACTTTCAAATGAAACATCCTAAGAAAAACATTTTGGACAACGGATAACCTCGGAGGCTAATGTGCGTTTCAAACTTGTCAAGAATAACAAGGATTTCTTAAGCACCCCCCCCCCCCCCCCCCCCATCCGTCCAACTCTCATTCATTCAAAGGCTTTTCATTTCTGTTGCAAGCAGTTTGATGTTCAAAATTGAATGTGTTCTTGATGAGGGAAGCTGGGACTTGGTTCGCTGTCAGATCAGCACTATTATCTGCCTTTTAGGTTTGAAGCAAATTGGACTTGGGGTCCCAGAGGTGCCCGGACCCTTCCATAAGTGCAGGGTTGAATTCTCAGAGCGTGTCACATCCTTGATGGAAATTCACTTTAATCAGAGGATTCACACACACGCTGTGGACTTGTTCGTGGCTTTTTGATTTGTTTGCAGGGAGTGTCGGATCGAACGTGCTCCCCCCTGAAACCGAGAAATGCTCAAGTGCATCAATTAAATACCGTATGGAATCTTTTGACCGGTTATGAAGAAAACCAACAGGTAAAATCATTTGTCATCAATGAGATACACAAGACACCCCAAAAACACATTGCTGAACCAAAAGTAAGAAGTAACGTTAGAGAAACAGATTCCATCTCTCATGAAATAAAATAGGTGCAATTAATACAGCAAACCTCACTCTTACTACAAACAAGTGTGTAGTTTGCTATTCACCGAGCATTGTAACTGATTTTTTTTATTTTTTATTTTTTTGTATTTTGAGAAGTGTGCCGAAACAGTATTGTGCAGAGCCTTGGATGGAGGAACGTACACACAATGATCTTGCCGCTATATCTGTGAAATACGCAATCAACTTTTCAGCGGTGGCCTTTGTTGTTGTGGTAGAGAAAAGCAGAAAAGTGAATTTCTTCTACGATTCCTTGCAAAGGGAAGAGAGATACGATCGTCTGAGAATACGCCGAGGATGTCCCCTGTGAGATGGCTTTGAAAATGTAAATATATTATAGGAGCTGAATTTCAATACTAAAGCGCATGCTAGGATTTTATTAATAGAAAGGGATGTAGAAAGTCTTTGTTGACGTCATTCTGGTGCAATTCTCCTATTTGAATGGATTTTCAGAAAGAAACGACAGATGCAAGTAACCAGCCCAAGTTAGTTTCCAGCTAATCCCAAAAAAAAAAAAAAAAAATGCAAAAAGAGAAGTAAGCAAACAACACAGCGACGGGATTGAAACACATCACGCTATTGGTGCGCCTTTCTTTGGTGGGCATTTCGTTAACAGCTGAGCTTGAATTTCGGTGCCGCTTCACCGCTCCCATCCATCTTGTCTTATCTGTGTTTTTTCAAGCCATCAGGTGTTGTTTTGTCTGACCGATTCCCACAGGTAATTTGACTTTCAATGGGTTTTACAGAACGTCTTCCGAGCACACAGCAGAGTCCGTATCATCGTGGTTTCTGGCAGGTACTGCCCAGCTCTCGCAAAGGATTAAGCCAAAGGAGCCACGGAGAGTCAGGATTCGGTTTGTTTGTCCCAGCTGTGTTGTTTACAAACCCCCTGTTGCACTCTGGGAGCTTTGTAAAAGACTATCTGTGCTCTTTTCGCTGGCTCGCCTCTGTCTGCCATTGGAGAGTGATTGACCACTAGCCTTAGATTGAAATTGATTGCATAAGGGCTGTAACAGTGAAAGACTGTTGGTATTCCGGCAGTAGCAGGAGGAACCTCAGAGGATGGGAAACTGCTGTCACAGGAACGACCGGGCTCCATATTAACGCATTGTCCAGTAATCAGATTCCTAAGGTCGGAGCAGGCCTTTGATCCAAGAGATACAGTGTTTCTAATTGGGTTGCATTGATCCCCCCCCCCCCCCCCCAGCTCCTGTTCACGGCGGCATCAGTGGTGATGAATGTCAGTCTGAATGGGAAAATGAAGTAACCAGTTAATCGTTGACCCAAGTGGAGCGGGTGGTTGTCTGGGATGTGAGGCACCGGGTTTAAGGCATTTAGACAAGAATGAGACTTAAGCAGCAGAAAAGATATAATTACACAGCCCGCTTTGAAGTTCTGGATCAATGTTGTGTGAAGATTTTAAACCAGAGTCTATTATCGGTTCATTTTCACCCTAATGAGAAATAAATCCTCACAATGTGCTTTTTCAACTGTCAAAACACAAAAGAAAATGTCTTAAATTAAATTAAGGAGTTCTCTGTTGAGCAGATGTAGTAATGTGTGGAAACGTATTTTTCAGTTGCTTTTATTTGAAGGACCGTACACAAAGGTTCGCTCCAAAAAGAGATCCCATCTAATTGTCACTTCTGCTTCACCGATCTGCCGCTTTACATGAACCACACATTATGTGACATCAAAAATATCTCAAAAATAATATCCGGCGTTTAAGCAAAAACTGGCAAGGATTGTGGAAAATGTTTGATGTCGTTCTGACATCGTCTGTTTCTCTATTTATTGTAAAAGAAAGGCCGTAATGCCCAGGAGAAGCACTTATGTCTTCATTGACAATGGCATCGGAAAACATAGTTTGAGTTTCCTTTTCCTTTAATAGACAGCTATAATACAATTAAAGGTGAATGAGTGTGAACCGAGAGAAAATATGAGCTCCTATCATGTTCAATTCATGGTGCATTTACTGTTTACTGCTACAAGCAGCGTTCTTTTTTTTCCGTTATCGTCATTTTTAATTCATCGGACAGTCACGATAAGCACTTCCCGCAGTAAACAAATATAGAACATGTGTACCATCATTTCTGATTTTCAGACATACCATTGACATTGACTTAGGTTTCATCTGAGAGTATCTGCCACTGATTCATTATGCTGCTGCATTAGATGCCCCGGGAGGGAGGAGGGGGCAGAGCTTGAAGGACTGCACGGCATATTAAATCGGTCTTGGTGAACATCAGTAGAATGAATTAATCCCATGAAGAGTCTAATGCTGGGACGAGATAACATGAGGTTAGTTTAACACAAATCCCTTTAAACGTCTATATTATTATTGTTAAATATCCTTAAAGCAGGTTGATGTAATGTCTCTTCCTTCATCACTGGATGATTGTTTGGATGGATTCATGTAGCTTTGTGACTTGCAATGTTTTATAGCTGTTCCTCACAAGTCAGTATGTTGCATGTAAAACGAATTAATTGCGAGGATTAAACTGTCACAACATGTTTACCACTCAAATACATTTGAAAAGTTCCTAATGATGGCCCGCTGAGCGTTTGAACACGGAACAAATCACAGTCTTTGAACAATCATACCGTGAACAAGGCACGACTCGACGAGTTCAGCCAATTCACACCAGAATGCAGGTAAATCCCTGAAATGGTCAGGTCTAAAGACAGGACACTTATCTGTGTGTGCTAATCCACCTTTACTTTATTGCCTCATCTCGGCTGTTTGCTGGTGTTTGGGGAGTCTGTCAGGTGGAATTCACCTCATGGCGGTGGGCCACATTCTGAATAGACTGCTATTCAATATCGGGAGATGGCAAATTCATTATCAAATCAGCGGGTCCCGGGTGGGGGAGATTGGGTTTTACTTTGTATGAGGCGGGAAAGGATGATGATTTAAAGCTGGGACTTTTTGTGGGCGAGCACTTTCTTTCTTTTTTTTTTTTCTTTTTTTTTGCTGCAGACACACAGGATTTATCGTGGAAAATGGGTTTTGTTGTTTGCACACTGCATTCGGCCCAAGACATGGCCCAAAGACATGTTTGTTTCCAACACAATGACCCACTCGTGGGGTGAGGAGGAATGAGTAACGAACATATCCTCACAGTCTCCCCGCCTCGGGGCTTGCGGGGAATGGTTGGCGCCTCTCTGGCCGTATTTTACACAACACGGATGCACAGACAAATGGTTGTATCACTCGTGGCTTTTTTGTTGTTGTTGTAACTCTTGTATGTTGGTGTGGATTCAAAATGAGACATTTGATTTGTGTCATAAGAAGTCAAAGCAGTTGACTCAGTTGAAATCAACCACATCTACCAGATGTGCATTTTTTCACATAAGAAATCATATTAAACACTTAAGAAGTGTTGTGTATTGCTTATGTTCGATACCAAGATGAGAAATTTACTGTAAAGCAGTTTCAAATGTGCACAAACCCCCAGAAGTGGAGAATATACATGAACTGGCTGGAATCAATCAGTAGGTATGTATATAGCAGGTAAACGTAATGTTCCTTTAACAGTGGCAAGTGAGAAACAAAAGCCCAATCATCCATTTTTTTTAGTCGGACCTATGAATGAACCTATGAAAATGAATGCATGATCGTAGCAGATTTACCGGCCGTTTGAATCTAGATGGTGAAATGTGCAATAAGCAAAAGTCAAATTGCAACCGAATTGATTTACTTAATCACTTGAATTGATTTCAGCAGCAATTTGGGTCGTTGAAAGTGATTAGTTATGTTTAAATATGATCACAAACTGCAATTAAAGGGGTGTGTACAACGGGGAGGGGGGGAGGGGGTGTTAGACTATCAACAGGAGGCTGCTCTGTCTCATTAATGCATATCCTTAAAGGATACTTTGACACTTTACTTTCACCTCTACCCATTAAGTGCCAAATCAGTTGCCTTTCGGGCATCACTCAGCACTTCATTCTGCTGTAGCACTGGAACTGACACTTCTCTCATTTCGTGTTCTGTGATGAAACGTATTTACTTTGTGTGGAAAATTACACCGACAAACTCATGATTTATTACGGAGGGGAGTTTTGTCAGTCTCAGTGACGTTGTTTTGAGCCTCACGCTGCTACAGACACCCAGGGTAAAGTCGTCTCAGGTGGCAGAAATAGCAATTCATGAGGAGCGCTGAAAGCCATTCGATGGTGTTGAAAAAGAGGAGCGCACTCCCAGCGGAGGGTTTGCAAAGAGTCCAAGGTTTAATGTAACCCTTTTGCACCCAAGAGCTGCCTAATTACTCCGATTACTAATATAGCTTAAATTCCCCTCTCACTGGGGGCCTCTGCTGAAACGCAGCATTGCGTTTCACTGGTAGATTAAGAGTTCCTGTCCTCTGAGCATCTGTTCAGTGCAGCAGCAGTTGTTATGTCTCCCCACAGCTTCACACAACTCATGCAAATGCATCTCTTAACATCTCAGAGCTATTTGAAAGGGGCCGCAGTCACAAAAGGCGCGTCCTGGTACAGGATATTTCTCCGAGGAAGTATTAACATTTTTAAAAATGCCCGAAAAATGCAACTAGACATTAAACGAGACCTTGTTTGAGGAGGGAAAAAAAACCTAATTATTTATTTTGCTTGTGCGGTTACATTACCAGTAAACTTGGTTACAAAGAAAAGCCATGTAACCTATTGGATCATAAGAGTGTTTTTTCCTTGGTTGCTAAGTCTTCAGTGTGTGTGTGGCTGATAATATGTCCACATAGCAACAGATGTGACAGATCCTGCAGGGATAAGGGTTTTGACAACGTGAGACTTTCGTCCCCTGGATTGGCCAGTTGTAAAGGCTTTGTCAAGATAATACAACTCCATTTCTAATGCGTCCTGAGTGTTCTGCCTTTCAACTGAGTGACTTTTTTTCTTTTCTTTACACCTTCCTTTGGAGGAGTGGGTCGACCAGCTGGAACAACACCCAAAGATAAATTGAACAAACGGGCGGGAATTCTCGGGCTGGTCTGCTTGTGCGTGGGAGTCCAAAAAAAGAGCCGGAGTATAAAATAATCTTTTGGAAACACAATGTATTTGTAGATAGAATGTGCACAAATTTGCATTACATTTAGCAAAAGGCAGTATTAAAGGGAGACCATGTGCATCACACGTACAGATTGAAACCTTTGCTGGAGCCCTTTTAAGTCTATTTACGCCACTCGACTGCTACCTTAACTGAGATTTTGCCACGAAATTGAATTTACAATGTATTAAAAATGTTATTTTGGATGAAACCATTCCTTAAGTTTTAAAGTTGTTGACATGACCAACTTGAAAACAGCTTAAAAAGGGTAACTAAAAGAAAGCACATATTTTTGTAAAGTGCTAGATTAACCACTACCAGATAGACTATACTTCTCAGATTATATGAACTATTTTTTACATATTTGCAATGATGCACAATCACTCACACCCCAATCATTCAAAGAGAGAAACCTGGATCTTTTTCTAACTCTAACTCTGGTTTTCTGTGTGACCATCCGACCAAAGTACACAGTGTCAACAATGATTCCTTTTTGATCTCTGCAGAAGATAGAAATCTGCTCCTGTGGCCAATGAATAAATTCAACACATATGTCAACGTGAACACACATAATGTGTCTTTAAACCCATTTAAAATAACAACAAAAAGAAAACACCTGATAAAAGCAGTGGTATCTTTGGTGTCACTACTTTGAGACAGTCACTTAAGCACCTTTCAAAATGTGGCTTACCATACCAATAGGAACACTGCCATGCACAGCTATGGCCACCATGTTAATCCACTGATGATACCCTCGGATCAAGCTGTTCCAAAATCAATGAAGCCATCACATCTTTTTACATCCGGGTGCATGGATACAGTTTGATACTGGAGATTCAGATGAATGAATGGAATGAAAGAGAAACACTGTCTGTTTTCAGTTTTAATCCGTATAATCAGATCAAATAATCCAAATACATGTTTCTGTTTATTATTTAGAAACAGAAAAGATAGAAGAGGAACAAACCACATTCTTTTAATGTAATATAACAACACCCAAACAAACTCGCACATCCCTTCTCGGCGCAATGCTTTTCTTATTTATTATTTCCTACTAACATCTGTGAGCTCAGAAAAACAACAGAATAAGACTGTATTCCACTCCATATTTTGTGTCCCGCATCGCCTCTCCGACGCATCTGGTGTGAACACAGCGCGCTCCCCGGCGCACGGCGACGCGTTTCCCCTCCTTCAACGCAACCACCAAAGGAGCAGGAGGAGGAGGGGAAGGGGGAGGGAGGGGGCAGGGTGGGTGTGGGGGGTGTGTGTGTTGGGGCTTCGTCTGCTCAACGAAGTTGAGACAACACGCCTGGAAACACATCGCCTGGATGCTGGATCCATGTGTGCACCTCCACGCTCGCGATCCTCTGTTCCTCGCGGCGCGGGAGGACTTCTTTTTCTCTCCATCTGGTGCCAAAGAAGACCGATTTTTTTTGTTCTTCTTAACTTTGGGCAATGTGTCTGTAGACGCCGATAGTTGCGTTGCAACCATTTAACGCCCCGATCACTAAGTACCTGCAGATCTACTGCGGGGGAGTTTTTTTTTTGTCTTCTTCACCGGCGCGGATACGGCAGATGACCTTAAACGCTTCGGATCTCCACTGAAGTAAACAACATGCACGGACTAGAGATCATCATGTGCACTTTTTCTGTGCTGTCCTTTGCGGCACGCGCAGATTTTAAGCCTCGCAATTGCAGCGATGTGAGGGATGCTTGTATCGGGAAAGGCTTCAGCTTCGCGCACATTCCCATCCAGGAGATCCCAGGTGAGGCTTAGCAGAGAGCGACCCGGTCGCCATCTGCACTGTGGAGCTTTATGAATTATATAAACAATGGATTATCACCGGCCTTTTGTGTAATAAATGCGATTGCGCTGCTGTGCGATTCAACTGTCGTGTGAAGCCCTCAACGGGTACGTTCAAACCCCCCCCCCTGATATCCCACAGCAGCTCTTGTATGATGCAGTCATTGCAGTATCAGCTCTTTGCTGCAAGGGTGGCCTGTCAGAACCACCTGTCACTCACCAAGTTATCCTAACTGACCAAAGTTGTGGTCGCTACAAACTTTTTATAGGCTACTCAATTACCCAAAAGAATCCCAGTTCACCGGACTGGATGGCACAGAGGCCGGCCGCCTCCTCGTGAACCCAGTGCACCCGGCCTTGAATCATCGAAGTGACACCCCCTCCAGAACCCAGCTCTCTGTGTTAATGTTAGAGCTGGGTCACTGTGCTCGTGTGTTCATGCTGCGATATCAGCCAGCATCGATGCCCGACCCGTAGAGTCCCCCCCCCCCCCCCCCCCCCAGGCTGATGTGGTGGGGAAGAACCTGTAACCAAGCAGGCATTAATGAACGACCCACTGTGCAGACTAGCTCCTATCATGCGAAAATTAAGTGGCGAGGTGAGGTGGACCTGCTGGCTCCCCCGCGGTGCTTCAGTGGCAGTCCATAAAAAAAAAAACGAGTCAATTAGGCATAATGTCAGCCTCCGCTACCCTTAGGTGTGGACATTTGAGCATCTTACATCATGAATGTCATTCCTTTAAAGGACAGTCTGTACATTTAAAAGATAAAGGTTTTATAATGCTCAGTGCTTGTCGGCACTTGGAAATCATGCAGTCAAATGAAATAAATTGGAATTCTAAACATGTATTTTTGTATCTGGATATGAATTGATTGTATTTCATGAACTACTCACATCTAGTATTCAGTGATTGCAAACCACTAAAAGTAGAATACTCAGCATGCTGTTATTTCTGCATCTGTAGAAAAGTAATTAGGAATGAAAGGGTTTTTTTTTTCTTTTTTCTGAGTCGTCTCTCCGGTCGTCATTGTTCCGCTCCAGGGCCATTGTCTCTATAAAGCAGGGAATCTGGCACACTCAAAAGGCTGCACATTTGATAAGAGGCACACCTGTTCAGTGTTGGGTTGAATACCCAACTGATTAAATCCTTTGGATCCATGTCTCTGACATCACAACTAATCTGCCAAAACGAGGGAAAAAATGCAATCCCTCTCATCTCCGAGGGTTGTCACCCCGAGTAAACGTCTTTCCGTGTGGTCTTTGAATGAGTCATAACCTTACGTGTCTGCCGGAGAGACGGCGCGTTATCAACTCCTCAGCAAATTCACTCGGTGATTGGCGCGGCCTTCAGGTTCGCGTCTTATTGCCTCTCACTCATGCGAACAAAGCCAAGCCAAAGAATGTGAGAGTTAATTATCAAGCAGAACTTTTGATGAAAAAGTAAGCAGGAATATAACTGTGCTGTTCAAACTCTGGTGATTCATATATTGTTGAGATGGTTTTTGGTGGTTTTGATGGTTAAATCAGAATTTCCTTGATTCGCTGTTGTTAATTATCATTTATATGTGTTTTAGCCCACCCAGTACTTATTTAAAAACTTACTCTTATACAGTTGAAGTAGGATTACTGTAAAACTAGAAGTAAACTTCATTGTGGTGAACATGTTTTTGTTTTACTGCCTGAATACAGCACATGGTGCACCCGGTTAAAAGCATCCGCGTGGCACGGGTTATTTAGATTAGTCAGGCCTTTTGGTATTTGGTGTAGAGCGATTGTTTCCCATGTAGCACATTGCTGCTGTCATCATTACAGCTGCCATCGCATTCTATTAATCCACTGGTAATTAGGCAAATCAAACATTACATGGACGTGTATAGGACATTGGCCCAATGAGCGGTTTTCTGTTCATAAGATGTCTAAAATTGGTTCAAATAATTAATTAAATGTAACTTGACATATTAATATTTAATATTCTTATAAAATAGTGCTGTTTCATAACTTTTTGCGTTAAAAGACCATTTCATGCCTACATCGTGATCCATTCAGCTGACTTTCTATACTGTTAGGTTCTGAAGGCCGAAGGGGAGACCAGCTTCCCTTTCTTCTCGTCCAGGCAGGATACAGTGAAGCAAAAGTCAACTAGCTCGGGTTTTAAAAATCAAAAAGTATTTAATAACTAAACAAAGAGTAAGGCCTACAATTACAAAGTGAAAAACAATGTGAATAGTGATATATTTCGCGAAATAGAGATTTCCCCGGCCAAGTCAAAAGTGACTCCTCAGGATGGCTGCAGGAAAAATCTGCCTGTTCTTCTCCCGGTTCGATGATTTGAAGCTCCCGGGGGGGTGGTCTTCTGGGTGTATTCGAATGTCATTGGCTCCTTCAATGTATCTCCTCCTGGTCCAGCCTTTTCACATCAAGGTGTGAACTGCCATGTGTGACTCTGGATCAGGGTCTCTGTCTCTCTCTCCCTCACCTTCCAATGCATTCTCTTGTAAACATCTGGCTTTATGCCTCAAAGAGTGAAAATAACATCATATACATAGTTTGTCTTCATCTTATAACTAGTACACTTCAATTACAACACAACATATAAGATCACAGTACTTAATGGTTTATCACAGTTTATCTGGTGCAACACATTGCATCCAATCGCTCAACTAATACCTGACAGGAGAAAAAACTCCTACAAAAACCCTCTCTGGGGAAAGTAGGAGAAATCCATAAAGGACGGCAATTAGCTTCCGTCCCCAGGTTTTAACATTACCTCATGACAGGATGTTAATGTATACAGTATTTATATGATTTATATGACTTTGAATTGTTATTGACTATAATACATTCACTTCATTTAACATACAAATGTAATATCTACTATCTAACATCACACAAACTACAATTCTATACTAAACATTGATACATGTAACATACTTCTCACCGCTAGGGGTGCACATCTTCTTAAATTCCTAACAATACACAGGTCCTCTTCTTCTTTGTGTTGGATAACAAGTACTTATTGTATGTTCACACTTGCCCCGAGGATGGTCCAGTACCCCCCACCTTCTTTATAGCTAAAGTCTAACCTTTAGTGCACACTTATGTTCTTTGTGACTCTGTACAACGGTGCCTCTTCTTGCAAGATGTTGACGGTTTGACGTTATTCTTCGTTTCAGTTCGTAAAGACTCAATAAGCGGGTCCATTTTTTTTTTCTCCACGTTTCTCCTCTACTTTGTGGGTTATGGGTCTTAACCCAGAACACAGCAGCTCATACTGCAGGAGCCGGGTTTCAAACCGCCGGTCCGGTAATTGTAGGGCGACTCACTCTCCCTCCGAGCCACAGCTGCACCAAATATAGGGAAGTGTCATTTTAGTAGTGCACATAGTCCATGTCAAACAGTCGCTCTTTGCTGTTTAATCTGTTCAGCTCTGTTGATATCTGAGATTACAACGTTAAATTGCAGTGACAGAGGGACGTCTTTGTGCTTCTGCTGCTCTTGACACAATATGCCATCAGAGAGCATTTTAGACCAGATTAGATCAGATTAGACCAAAGTCACTACATTTCGGGTGACTGTGGGTGAGTGGGCAGCGCGATCGTCTTCCAGTCAGAGGGTTGGCGACAGGGGCAGAAATAGTATTTTGGGCAGTTACACCTTTATTATAATATATTTTCTTGAATACATTTGAATAGTAAAAATAAACAAAAAATGATTAACTAAAAAACTATTTGATCAAACTTGCCTGGGTGGGCCAGTGAGTAATGTGGGCGGGGCAGGGCCGCCCTGGCCCATTACTGGCTACGCCCCTGGGTGGCGGTTCAATCCCAGGCCCGGCTAACCTGCATGTCAATGTGTCCTTGGGCAAGACACTTTGCTCCTCTAGCTGTGACTACAGTGTGTGAATGTTAGTTACTGGTTGGGCAGGTGCCACTGTGTGTGGTAGGTCCTGTCATTAGTGTATGAATGGGTGAATGATGGCATAGAGTGTTAAAGCGCTTTGTGTGGTCAGAAGACTAGAAAAGCGCCGTACAAGTCCATTTACCGTTTCGCTCATAGGTAGGTATTTTAAAGGTATATATATATATATATCACTATTTAAAAATGACATTAACTACTAAAATGCCGTTAAGCTTTCGTTAAATTCTTAGGCACATTATGTTAATGCTCCGCTATTTGTTTGATTGCGCTGCCTTTTTATTCAAAGGATTTCTTCTCTTTATGATCATATTGCATGAAATCTGGCCAAACCAAACCCTTACACCATTACAGCAGTTGTGAAAAAAAATTAATAAATGAATGAATAAATAAATAATTAAAAATATATATTATTGCAGCAATGTTGTGCAAACTACTTAGCCTCCTCTAAATGAAACACTCACCCCGCATATTTTTGCTGTTATGTTTAGTAGGAAACAGAAGCGACTCGGTCAGGGAGGAATGGCAGCAGTGGAGTTGGTGTTATTGACAGAAATGTTGTTGTGATCCAGAGCCTAAAGGCTCACTGGTTACAGTAATTCCAGAGGACTATGGCAATACTTCTCCCCGCTGACGAGACCACACTGGAGGCTGTCAACAGTACGCGGGGAAGGCTTTTTAATCCTCGGCAGCGGTGAACTTGTGGATCGCTCCAATGGTCTCACAGTGTTTGTGGACCTAAAACTTCCCGCAGCATCTCCCTCTTCGCAGCAGATTTTAAATTCCTGTCTATTGAAATCCAGGAGTGGGAGCGTTCAAATACATTTTTGGGTTGCGTTCGTCGACATTCTCATGACGTCGTCACAGCAGTCAGTCAATGAAATAAAGGACTGTGATAAACCCATCAAGTCATTTCACCGTCGGTGTTGTGGCTTTTTGACTTTCTCTCTCGCCATTAGCGACTTTTGGCGCTGCGGTTGCTATCTACCTGCATTGGAACAGACACGGGGCCGTCTTCTTTTCAGAGATTTTTTTTATTTTCTCCATCCAGTTTCTCAAGCTCGCCAACCCTAGCTTTAATTCAACCAGTTTACCAATTTGTTAAATATCAGCCTCTTAAATCCGCTGTGTCTCTGCTGAAGTTTAAGAAGAGACCTACAATCAGTTTCCCACTACGTATTCCTCAATGTCTGAGATTAGGATGGGAATATCTGGAACGCGAGTCAGAGAGCTAACTTCTGGATTCGATGGCGCGTCTGAGCATGTCACATTCCACGCCGTCATCCGATGGCCTGCTCTGTTTACTGCAGATGGCGATGGGACAGAAATAACGGTGTGATACTTCGCTGCCTGCACAACAAGGCCAACGATCACCGCTGAGGCGTGTAATGTGCACGGCTTCTCTGTTGTCGCTTAATGGAGAAATAAAAAGGGCTAAATGGGAGCGCTTTCACAGAGAATGGCCAGGTGACATCCGTTGCCGCGGCAGCGTACGCCAGTATCGCTGTGATGTATCACGAGATTATTATGACCTTCCCCGGGTCTCACGCATGTGGAGATTGATCTGGGGGGGGGTGGTCCAGAGAGGAAGCAGAACTTTTGAAGGGTTTGTGGTGGGTCCATGCATTCTAACCACGCACATATTTTTGATGAAATTGAAGACTTTTGAATTTTTGGGGGGAATTGGCAGTTATTGTTGGAGTTTAGATATGGCTGCAGCAGTATTTGAGGCTACATTCTTCTAGACAGCATAATGGGAATGCCTCCCCCTGAGAAGCAGTGGGGGGGCACTATCAGGGAGGAGGAACCCGAACAATCATCATTTTTACCCGCGGAAGAGGGAATTTCTCAAAACGCTGCTTCCATCTCCGTGTCATCAATCATGCTCATGAATGCCGAAAATGGCCTCATGATGGGCTTTCTCTGCAGGTGATTCCTCTGAGAACTGCAGGAGACATTGTGTCTCACAAGTTCTTGAGGTTTTGTTGCGTTGGTAGCGGGACGCCACATCACTCGAGGCAAATCAACTCTATTTTCAGGGTTACTTTGCAAAGTCATTGTTATAATTTGGGTATGATGCATAGTGCTTAGGTGGTATTAGGTGTTCAACACTATCCAATGGTTTTGCGCTAAAGGCCCTGAATCCTTATTTCCTCCGTCGGCGTCTTAGTGTGAGCTGCATGGTCCAACCTGGACACAAAACCTTCTGCCAATGTTCGAACCGTTTTCTTCTCTCACTTAAAATGTGAGATTTGTGGGTTTGCCCTCACGATTCCTATGGTTTGCTTATGTTGCCTGCACCACGTCAAATAAACAAGACCAGACAAGTAAACCACACCGGTCCTGATTAAGCAGATGAGCAAATAGGTTTAGGTTTAATGTGTTACATATTTAAATGACTAAAAAGTATTAACACGTTTCTTTTGTAATAGTGTTTTGATTGAGAGGCCACGTGTATATATAGATTTGATAAGGCTGTACTAGGCCCCCGTTTTACTGACATTTCTGTGTGAACAGCTGTGTCTAATGGACCGTGGATAACGCGTGATTTCCTCTATTCTTTGTATGTCTAGTATCTGTTCTTTGTTGTGTGTGAGCTTCTTCAATCCATCATTGTGGGGTATTCTTTGTCACTGTCGATTGAATAAGTGAACCACGGGGATAATCAGCTTCATACAGCATAATTAGCTTATTTCTGTGTGACCAGCGGTACGTTATTTCATTCTATTCACCAATGCCCTGTTCCTGCTCTTAAAAAGGAGGATGACTGTGAATGTCTGGATTCAGGATTTTTTTTTAACCCATTTTTAACACAAAAAGTAGTTCCTGGATGATATTTCTAAGCCCTACTCCTGTCTACTACCCAAGTTTATTCTGTATGTGGCCTTCAGAATGATTTATATTCAACTTACTGTTGCTTATGACCCTGCTGGGTGAAACGTTAATGCAGCCTCCACTTCTGAAAACCAAAAGGGATTTCAGATGGTAATTATTAACCAGTGTTTTATTTGAATGTTTTATTATTTGTTTAAATTTGGCAACAAAGCTTGGTTTGCTTCATCTTCTAAATACATTACTGATGGGAACAAAAGCACAGAAAAGAGACGCAGGGTCATTGAATCGTGACAAAATACTGTAAGCCTGGTGTGCTTTTTCACACGGTTTGTAAGCAGCTGTTATCATATACTTTAGATTACTTTCACTAACCACAGCCATAAAGAACTAGAGATTGTCAAACTCGTTTGGAGATAAATCAACTCTGAAAACGGTGAAAATGAAAATGAGATTCTTCCGAGACTCCATGGCAATAACTGTTTCACGAACTGAGACTCATTTCAAACGTGAAAGAATGAGTTCTCCTGTTGTCAACCACAGATTGAATAGACGTTATTTTGAACTATTAACAACCGCCCAATTAAATTCTAACCTGGAGCCAAGGAGAAAGAGCTTCATTTGACAAGCTGCCATGAACTCATTTACACTTGTCACTGATCCTCTTGTTTCTTTCCTCTCCTTGAAAACGTTTGACCAGATCATCTCTGCACACAATACGCCTAATCCAACACAAAAGAGTATTCAAGGTTACCTTTCTCTTGTAACGATTGATATGGTGTCGTTATACATACCTTTATATATATATATATATATATATTAGAATGACCACCAGAGTTATGTTTTTTCTGTATTTGTGAGTTGACTGATGTCACCATTGAGACACATTTGGCTCACATCTCTTACCCGATACCTGACAACCCCGTCTGATTACGTTCATCTATTTATTTTTAGTGTTTACACATTTTCCGCTGGTTCACAAAATTCCAGCGTCCCTGCAAGCCGTCGCTGACTTTCAGAAAAACAATCCTCAAGATCAATGTGCGTCTCTGCATTGACACACGTATCAAATTCAGGCTTTTGGTTGTAACGTATAGCCGGTGCTTCTCCCCGACACCTCATCTGCCTGTCAAAACCTCGCCATCATGACACAAAGCTCCCTCGAATGCCCCGTCGCTGCGTTTGAGATCTATCTTTAGACCTGCCACTCCTGTCTTGTTGACGACGTCTGGCTAGACACGATGTGCAACTGGAGAGGGTGCTTATCTTTACAGCGCTCCTGAGGACGCTTCCGTGCGGTGATTTTCAGGGAGGGGGGGAGGGGCCTGCGTGTTGTGCCTCCCCCCCCGTTCCTTTCAAAAGTCTGCTGACTAGCGAGGTAACGGGGGCCACCGATGGCCGGACCCTGTAAACCAGGTTGATCGGCGTAGAGGTCTCTGCAGGACTTCAGACAGCCACCAGCTGCTCCCTGTGGTGCAGTCCTCCGGCCGCGCTCCACTTAGCAAGTTGACGCAGAAGAGAGTGGCTCGTCCTTCTCGCGTCTCATTCTCGGGGGGGGGGGGGGGGGCCTCTGGGCACGCTGCCCATAGGGCATCGAATAGCCACACCAGCCTTCTCATGCCTCCACCAGGCCTTTTATTACATGCTGCTCAATAAATATCAAAGCCAGACATAGTGTTACATATGCTGATTATGTGGTGCTTGCCATTCCTGAATGTGCTGCACATGGCGGTGGGGAAATCCAGAAATTAATCCTCGCTGTAATAATATTGATGAGTATGAATATTTTATAGTTATTACCAACCTGTTATACTTTTTGTTGTGTAATTCTCGATATATTCAAGGAGAAATCTCGTCTTCGTGTCCAATTTGTGCAATGCAATACTGAAGCTAATCATTTATTCATCAATTAATATCCTGATCATCATAATTTTCCAAAGCCCAAGGCGATATATTCAAATGGTTACTTCATTGGACCTACAGTTTAAAACTGATTAAATGAATGAATCACTTTACATGTGACACACAATTAATCAGTTATCGCAAAAGTCATCCATTCATCTTGATTCATCTAATGGCGTTTATGATCATCTTCTCTTCATTAGGAAACCCCTGAATGTTCATCTTTTAAGGGGGGCTGGTAATAATTTCAGCTTCAATGTTCAAATGCCACATTATTTGAGAAATGATTAAGTTACATCGCTAAATTTATAGTAGAGAAAAACACATTTCTCCACAACAACTTTGTCAAATCCTCTTAAAATATTTCTGCCGCAGTGACAGAGGCCAGCTAAGCATTTACATAACCCTCCCCGTAGAGATTCCTTCATCGTGCATTTAAAAATATTTCAATGTGAACACCAGACAGTTAAGTCAACACTATCTTATCATCACACGGCCTTGCAAATCGCATGTTGCAGCCGAGTTTCTTGAAATATTCTCAAAAAGAAGATACTGACATATTTGCCACGAGTATCAAAATGTTCCAGAATATTTTTCCTGTTATTTTTTCCCTCCACGCTGACTCTCCTGAGGATGAGGAATACCACCTTGCCATTGTACTCTGGTGCTTTTATTCTAGACTGTTTTATAACAGTGAGAATTCATTTCCTCTTGAACCTGTCCTCATTCAGCCAAGGACATACACTTGTCTGTATTGGCATTCCCCAGTTATTTAAAACACGAGCATGCCTTTCATTATGACTTCTGACATGACCCAAAATGTGATGGGAATAATGCCGTTCCATTTGGATTCATGTCAGTCTAATTTGAATGAGAAACTTGGCTATTCTGTACACAAATCCTCTAGAGACATTATTAAAAGTTTAAAGGACAGTCTGTGTGGAATAGACAGCGTTATGGATCCATGTGGATGTTCGTATACATTCAATTCTATCCTCATGTAGCAAAGTCTGATTATCTGAGGAACTGCTGTGTGCTATAGAGTGATGGGTGAAACAGAAACTACGTACATCATGTGCATTGCCTTTATGAAACATGCCATATTAGCATGATTCAGATGATGAGAGTTATACAACCTCTAGCTAACAACTTCATTTATTTTTAACACAAACTAAAGGTTAAAGGGACTTAACAATCTTTCAAGATGTGACTCATGCAGCAATGAAATAACTTTACTTACTGAGTACTTTGACTAATATGACCATGAATGTGTTGTAATGTATTCACTCATAGTCTTAACCTCTACATGCATATGTGCAGTTACAGGCAGACGGCCTTCTCTTTAAAATTGGGTGTAAAAGTGCATGCTGGTTAATGTTTGTGTCAGTGTTATGGATTATGTGGGTATCCAACAAATCCCAGTCTCACAGAGGCTTGCATAAGTCTCTGGAAAGTAGACTTTGGAACACGATATTTATTAGGAAAAATATTTCCTAAGCCCATCTCAAGTACTTTATGATAAAAGAAAAGCCCTGTGTTTCAGGAGTTGAAATGAGTGCAGCTTTTACTGTTTGAAGGCCAATTCTGTTACTCATCTGGCACTGCAGGCAATTGAATTAGTCTCTAACAGCCTATTGGTTGGATTTACCTGAGAAAACAACAAGTGAGCCATTTCAAACCAAAAGCCAAATTCCATCAAATTGACTCCATTCAACTTTTTTTTACGTAACATTTATGTACATTTCTTTTCAAACAAGTCAAGGTATTTGCTGAAATGAGGTGGCTGAATCCCAAATAATCAACAGGCTTAATGATGGAAGGAAAAATGTATTACAGTTTATACTGCACACGCCCAGGTGAGGGTAACAAAATAAATACTTTTGGATAACTATTATCACGTCTGGTCACGTGGAGCAAAAAGCAGCAACATTACTAAGTTTGTTGATCTCTATACATCTGTGTGTGACTTTAAGTTCGCGTCTATAAAAAGTGTGTTGGGGGGAACTAAGGGACAGAGCAGATGGCACAGGACATATGCTGCGGGTTCCTTTGGCCAGGTACACCGATGAAGACTTCACAAAGTTGGCCTACCTTTGCTGGAGCCTTAATTACCCAGGCTGACTCACACCTGACAAAAAATATGTACTGTGGAAAATGTCTTCATGTAGACTTAAAACGAGAGAATATTCCAGACAATGTAAGTTTTTCTAAAGCCATGTGCATATTAATGCAGCATTTAGTTAATAATGAAAAGCTGACCAATTGTTTGAATGTGTGGCAGACGTTTTACAGGCCCACTGGCACTAATTCAGCAGAAAGGAATACATTTTCCTGAAGTTAAAGCTGCAGTTGTAAAATCACATGAACTTTTCCTTAACCCACACCGGCAGGTTTAGGAACTTGCAATGAACCAGAATGCATTAGCTGGCTCTCTCCATTACTGCTATCCGATAAGGCTAATGGGCCGAATAGCTTCTGCATAGCCTTCAGAGAGGTAGATGCTGTTATTAATCCCCACTGCTATGGAGGACTGCATTGACCCGTCGGGAAGTGCAAAATTTGTCACCGACTTCTGGTAAGGTTATTGGCAGGTGCCACTGACGGAGATGTTTCATAGAGATATCGTCTTCCATCACAACACGGGGGCTGGTTTGCTATCTATTCATGCATTTTAGGGTGAGAAAAGCTCCGGTGGGGCGTGGGGGACTTGGCTGGATATGATTACTTGTTCTGGCCGGCCTCCCGTTTTATTTCTACTGATTGCCCGGCCCCTCCCTCCTCACGAGAGACTCATTGCCAGCCTTTATGAGCTGGTTGTTCACAAAGTGCCAATATCTTTCCCTCCTGAAGGACTGATAGCTTTCAGGCACCCACCCTCGTTTTGTTTTAGATTTATTTTGTATTTTTCTTTATGTTTCAGGTAATTTAGGTAAGAACAACCATTTTACAGCAGGCATTTACTTGTTGGCTGTAACTCCCGCTGCATGGACCTGACATCTTCGTTATGTTCCTGAATGAGCTGAGCAAAACTCAGTTATGATTTTGTGTGAAAAAAGTGTGCCATAGAAATTTGTCAAATTCAAGTTTAGCCTGTGTGCTTCTGCAAGAACAATCACAACCAAATGGCATTGATGTATTAAGAGACTGGGACATATCATCGTGGATGGAAGGTAAACCTTTGCATTTAGCAATAACTGGATCTCACAGACAATGTAAATTCAGATTTTAACAATATAATTGCACAAACAAATTCCCACTGAGACACTTCACATGTGAAATCTATGTAACCTAAGTGAAGGAAGGGGGAAAAAAAATCTATTCATATTGCATTTGATGCAGTAAAATCACATCAAGTGCAAATTAAAAAATATGATCACATCTCAGCACAAGTTCTTTTTTTCGCGCTTCATATTAAGCAAACTAATTTGATTATCATTGCATTTTAATAAAGCCATGAGAGTGACATTACTTATTTATTATGACAGCTTGTATTGGTGTAAATAAATCACACACACATAAATGATTCATTTGAAAACTCAGCTTTATATTTTTTGTTTTGGTTTATGGTTAACAAAGGAACATAACATCAGCATGTGTTAATTGAATGTGAACGGGATACACTAGTCTATATGCAACATATGGTGCTATTGCTCAAGGAAAAGGTGAGGTCTCCATCTTACTGTTTTTCCCCCGGACTAATAAAGCCTGGGGAATGGGTTAATGCCAAGCAGTCAGGCTGAGTCTCCTTGTTTCACTCATACAGTCCTTGTCAAAGGCAAACTTTGATACAATTCCCTGTGAGCTACTAAAGTATGGCTTACTGCAGATTATGGACACATTCGGGTGGAAATACGACTTGGTCGCATACCAGCAGAATACAAACAAAAAACACACACGCACAAGACTCAGGTCAGCGCAGATCCAATGACCGAAAAATCCAGCTGTCCTAAAGCTGAGCTTAGACATTTACTTTAAGAACACTTTGGGTTTTAAACTATTTCCACAAACTCTTTGAAGCTCTCGTGGGTCCTCCGCAGATCGTTCTGTCTTTTGGTTGGAAAATGGGACCTTTAGTTGATTCAATCTTACAGATGTGGTAAACTTCCTCATAGCGAAGATATTTTAACATGTTTAAAGGTATCCAAAGCTCTTTGACTGGCGCTGCATTTGGTGGTGGGTGGGTATCTATGTGTTAGAGAGACGGAAATATAGAGAGAAGCCTTATCTCGACAAATTAGGAATCCCAAAAAGCTGTTTAATGATTGACCTCGGCCTAAAGCTGCAGACATAAAAGCATCTTTTGTGCTCATGTGTTGTACTTGTACAGGATACTTAACTGAACTTTATCAAAGCAAAGTTTATTTGGATAAACTTGCTGAGTTCCATAGAAACTGTAACAATGGTAACTTTCTTCAGCCAATAACGTCAGCCTTCTGACTGGAGGGCATTGCAAACTCTCTAGCTACTCGAAATACAACAGGCACTTTTTTATATCAATTTTCCCAAAGCTCTAAGCCAGCAACATTTGTACATTGTCTCCAATAGCAGACAACAGCTAGTGTGACTTTAAAGCACTTCTCTCCTCAGACATATACTGGGTTTGGGGATTCATGACAGATAAGGGGATTATACCACAGGAATGGCTTCTTTCTGTTACATTTGGTACAAGTGATTATTTAGGGGTGATAGAAATATGAAAGTATTATTTAGGAAATGTCCAGAAATGTTTCAAACTACAAATGACTTTTCTGAAGAGAAGCAAGATTCTGCCGTGGCTTCAGAAGCTGGGGGACGGCTTTTTAAAGCTGCAATTAAAGAAGCTGCTGAAAGAACATTGACTGCAGGAAGAATATAAGAATGAGTAGGAGGATTAAAGAAATGAGCAGAAAATATAAACGAACATATAAATAATAAACGGAATATATATATACACTTACCTTCCCACCTAAAAAGTCTCCTCCATCATGCATCGGCACATCAGACTTTACTTGCATCCCGTTTTGCAGCAGCTCAGCCTTTGGTAGAAGAACAAAAGCAAAACAAAGGGTTACCTGACACACAACACCGCCAAGGAACAGGCTCGGGTGGGCAGCGTCGCCCATCAATAAGTTTGACTCCGGTTAGAACAACGTTTTCATCTGTAATCTTCAAGTCGTCTGCAGACAGTGCGTTGTTAGCGGCGCTATTTGACCGCGGGTGCCACAGCTGGTTGCCAAGACACTTGAGTTAGTTGCTATTGTTCATGGAGTTTCACGGCACATCCCCAGCTGGTCGACTGCATGCATTCACGCGTCTCTAATTTTCGAGCCTCCTAAATTGTGCTTTCGGGGATTCGCCCCCAAAATAAAATGTTGTGTCCCGTGTTCATCACATATCACCCGCCGGCGCAAAAGTCAGGCAAAAGTCAGGCTTACGTATGTGTAACGTTTTTTTTTTTTTTTACTACAATGGAGGTCTATCAGGCTTTTGCTGCAGGCCATACTTATTAATGGGATTCAATTCATTGCTAGTTTTATCTTCTGACACTGTGAAAAATAATAATCTCTCGATAGGCCACTAAGACAAACTTTAAGTTGCTGCTTCTGTTCTTTGAACTGTCTGGCCCAGACCCCCCCCCCCCCCTCCTGTCAGTCGCTAATGTGCGGTCTGCTCCACTAGATAGATTATCTGCGAAGCCACAGTGCTGTTTTAACCTTGGCAAGAAAGGCTATGGCACTCTGCAGAGTGGTGAAGTCCCATGAAAGCTCCCGGCTTCCCATATTTTGAAGTTTAACCGTCTTATTTTTAAGTGATGTTTTCGCTCTGTTGAGACTAGTGCAGCACACAGTAGGTTTGTTGTCATGGCGAATTCCCTCCCCCCTTGACATATCTGATGAAAAGGCTGCACTCAAAATGTGTCGCCCCAGGGACTTGCTAGTATGCTGTGGGATATTGACAAAGTTCCTCAATCCATCCAAAACTTTATCAGTTTACTAAAGTGAGCCACGCTTATGATGCTGGAATGTTGAGCTTGGTGGAGTTATGTGCCTCATATGACTGAGCATCTGTAATGGGAGGTCCACCTGAATGCTCCAGGGTCATTTCCTGTGCGCCCCCCTTTTTATTAAGGATCAAAGCCTTTTTGAGGAGATGCATTCCCAAGATTCTACATGTTTAAAAACGGCTCCTTATTCTGACATTATCTGATTTCCCCGAAATTTCCTCACATCGTGTTTGTCAGAACCATTCATGCTGAAATGAAACATGTGACATTCCCTATTGACATGCTGACAACATCCTCTGCCAACTCTGACAGGAAACACAAAAAATGATGGAACAACTGAAACAACTGAAATGATGACACACTTAAGCACATATTTGAATTGAATACAAATACATTGTTTAATGTACAACAAACACTAACGGTTGATTGTATAGTAAGTAGCCCACATAAGGAGAGTGCTTTCTCCTTACCACCCTCTGTTTAATCTGCCCAAATACTAACTTTACATATTTAATTGTACCAGTGTTGACTTTTACCGAATATATTCAGCCGTCAAGCTTGATACCAAATCCTTTTTGTATCGCTAAGCTCCACGGGGTACTAGATGTTTTGCTAAAGCTGCAACAGTTCTGTTTATTCTGTGTCATTTGCCTGTAGAATAGAAAGGTTTAGTACAATGTTATCTATGTTATCTTGAGCTTGCACATGTGTTCCTTGATGTGCAGAACCCGGCAGCACATCCTTGTTCATCACAGCCGTTTAGACTGCAGCGGTGCACAATGAATATCTATATTCACAAGGTCGGAGCTCCCACAGACAGCCGTTGCAGTCTGTCCTGAGTGTCACTATTCAGCAAAATTGAATTGAATGACTTTGAAACAAGTTATTCAAGCTGGTGCCAGTCATTTTGTTGGAACGAGCCGATCCCTTCCTCTTTCATGCGGGGAGGTTGCTGGTTGTTGTGAACGCGGCGGTGCCGGATGCAGGGACGTGCTCACGATTTGTATTGTGCGAACTCACAATTGTTCAGGTCAAATCGTTAAAGGGTTACCTCGTTTTGCACCATATGCAGAAACAACCTCGTGCTCACATCGTACTGTTGTTTCGCTCGGTATGGTTCTTACTAAGTGAAATCCATTCCTTGTTCTGCTGCTGTGCAATCTTTCCATGCATCCGGGGAGAATTGTACAGCTGCCATCTGCCCGCAGCAGCGAGCCTGATTGGAGGCTCATGCTGATTGTAGACGATGTACATTACATTTGCATATTTTGAGGAAAAATGTGATTTCAATGTGCTTTGTGTAGGGAAAGAGAAATAGGATTCATAACGTGTGTGAAGGGGACATAATTGTTCAGCTTTCAATTGATATGATTGTGGGCTTGTGGATCTGCACTGTAGATTAGTTGTTGACGGTCCAACTGATCCTCTTACCGTTGGCTCGTTTATTCATATCAGTATAATGGATTTGTGTCATGCTTATTCTGTAAATATGTTCCTTCTGAATATAGACACATTCCACGTCAATTATATTGTAATCTGTTAGCGCTCAGGTTTGAGTCTCTTTTCTAAGACAAATTTTACACTGTGAAATCGGAGAAATAAATGCTGTTTCAAATTGAGTGTAATTTGTTCGTTTCACTTTTATGGCTTCTTTGGAAAATTAGATGATGTAGATTATTGAACTTTTGATCCACTTCAATATCATCAATTATGTAATGCCGGAAAATATTTTAACGTCTAACCAAATGTTTAAAATCTACTTACAACCATATTAAATCCAACAAGTCACTAGTCTTTTTTTACCCCGTCCATTTCTTAGTTTAGCATTTTTTTGATCATTATAACTTTACAGATTTACACATTTTCAAAAAAATCAATCGCTTGATGTTTGATGTTGGGGACACTTAAAATGTCAGTAATTTGTCGGCAACTATTCTGAGAAAGAAAGCTAAGGGTTATGTGGATTAGGAGAGAGTATAATTGGTTTCCACTCCTACCCCTACATTTGTTTCGTCTAGTTATCTTAATCTTAAAGACGCTATTTGTGATTTTGCATTTGAGAAGCCTGGTAGTCTGAGGTAACAATACCAACACCAAGAACACAGGAGTGGTTAAAAATAATCCGTCAATAATTATAATTTGTCTCATCTAAGGAACGTAGCTAAAGCCAGCAAAATGTTGCTAGATTAACTCATTTGTTATGATTGCATTGCACATGTTTCAGAATTCATAATGAACTGAACTGACTTTACTTTAACTTAACTTTATCTATAATGATTTGATATGTTGCCCTCTCCTTGGTATGCATCTAAAGTTAGCTGACGTCTAATTTCAAAACATTGTGAAACTAGTGTTAAAAATAGAGAAGACCAAGGCACTAGAATGACTCAGTGGCGATAAGGCAATACAAACCGGCAATTAGCATGCACATGCTGCTAATTAAGATGTGATGGTGGCATTCTGGAAACCACCATCCTGCAAGCTTTCCCCTTAACATAGGAGGCTGTATGGGAGAACATAAAAGTTAATTACTGTTTGCAGCTCAAATAATTGTGTCCAAAATGAGAGCTTTTGCTGTAAAAGTTTTATTGAATCATTGAGTAATTTCAAGCACCCAAATTGCTGAGGTGAGGCTCAGGATTTTAGTTGCTCATGTATTTTTAAATGAGTACTTTTTGGATGGAAATCACACATTTTATGCAGATGCCAGAATGCGAGTTTGACAAAAAATCACTGAGACTGTGTATCTCACTAATGCTATGAATACAAAAATGCTTTTTTCTCTCTCTTCTGCAGGTGAACATCTTCGGGTGTGTCCTCAGGGAAGCACATGCTGCACCCCGGAAATGGAGGACAAATTTGGCCAGCAAAGCAAGCAGGACTTTGAGAATCTGGTTGATGAAATGAGTCATGAATTAAGAAGCACTTTTGTTTCCAGACATGAACGATTTGATGGTAAGTCTATTTTGGCCTAATGCTTGATTAATTTTCCTATTGTGTTTTTCATTTTGAACAATTTCAATGGTTCGCCACCAGTAAAACAAAATGCAGCAAGACAGAAAATTAAAGCTGCGAGCAGCGATGGACGGGTCCTCGCTACTCCTCGCACGTCGGGGCACTGGCCGAACGGTTACAAACCAGACTACAATTTGTCATTTTCAGATTAGATTTAAAAGGAAACAATCAATACTTTAATTTTCATTCCACTTCAGGCAGGGAGTACACATCTCCAGGGTGTGACTTGGTGATAACCAGGACATTCTGATGTACCATTTGAAACATGAAGCCTCTCAAAATACCATACATGAGCTAATTTCCTTCAATATCTCAAACACCAGACTACATTTAGTCATTTTCAGATTAGATTTAAAAGGAAACAATCAATACTTTCATGACGACTCTACTTCAGACAGATAGTACACATCCCCAAGGTGTCATCCAGGCATGAGCAGAACTTTCTGATGTACCAGTCCAAAGTAAAAGCCTCTCAAAATACCATACATGAACCAACTTCCATCAAAAAGCGCACAAGGGCACATTGAACCAATAATGATCCACCGAAGGTTTCGTGACAATCAGACTCAGCGTTTAGGAGAAATTGCCAAAAATGTGTTTTTGATAAAATTCAGTTATGCATTTGCATACCATGATTGACTTTTTTGTAGAGCATGTCCAAGAGCACAGGTGTGCCAAGATTCAAGTTGATTGGACATCTGGGGCAGAAACTGGTCTACTGGTCTTTTTTAAATTTCTAGAGGGTGCTATAGAGACATTTCTTTATACCCAAACTTCAGCCCCAAAACGTATCAAATTTTTTAACAGTCCAGATATCCATGCCAAATTTAACAACTTTTTGAATATGATTAAGGCCCCAATAAGGTCCTCAGTTTGATAGAGTAAAAATAATAATAATTCCTTGAAATACAATAGGTTCCTCTACGACTAGTCGTAGTGAGGACCCTAATTATAAGATTTATACTGTGTTCATTTGAAAAGGGTCCCCTTTTACAGTTGCATGGCTGTTATCCCTCTCTTAGAGACGGGCTGTTGAAAACGTGTTATGTGCTTGGAAGTGGACTAGCATCTTGTTGGATTAGAGAACATTTCAAAGAGCAGTACACAGAAAACTCGATCCAAGGCTCGATCCAATCTGGTCTATGGTGACAGTCCTGACCACCGCACATAGGAAGGAATGTACTTATTAGTATAAAAAAAGACTCACTACAGCTCAGCACCTCTCCCTCTTGGTACCCCTGTATAGAGTTGGCAACGAGCAAAGTTTAATGAGAAACAATGAACCCTCTGGCTCACAACATGGCTCTCTGTGGGAAGCAGTAGGGTGTCACTGTCGACAATGATGCAGGGCGGTGGAGACGAAAATTGTCAAGGAAAGTCCCCTGTCAGTATTGTTGGCAATAAATGCAGCATTAAACCTTTTAATTAGAGTCATTAGTCAGAAACATTTTACAGATGGCTGTGTCAGAATTCTCTTTTTTCATTTAAGTGGATGACAGGGCAAATTGCCAGGGGTTTCTTTAGAGAATTGAAAAAAATATGGGACTATAATCATTTTATTATAACTTTCTAAATGTATATTGAGCGTGACGGGACAGACAACACACTTGAGATGCAATATTTATTATTAGTTAATCCTTGGCACGGTGTTTATGTTATAAACCCTGATATTTAACACCTGAGATCACACTTTCTACCTCAACACTCCCGACGTAGAACTCAAACGTTCTGCTTCTAATGTTGTTCCGAAAATATCTGCAAATTGAGACTCTTACCAAATGTAAACAAACTTGAAAATGATTTGTTATGATTACCTGGCTGTTGTACAAAATACATTTTTGTTGGAAGGAAGAAAAGAATGAACTACAGGCATGCAAATCATCTGCATTCAAAACAATCTTCTTGAAATTGTTGGTTTGGGTGCATTATGCTGCATTATGAATTGTCTCTGTTTTATTTATTATATTATAGCTCTCTCCAAAGTAGTGGATACAACATGCTTTAAAGAAGATATAAAAGAGAAATGTAGACACCACAAAATATAACATCTTAAAAAGCCAAAAAAAGTTAAAAGAGGGTTTTTGTGTGTGTATCTGTGCTGAGGCTTCAGCAGGAGGCTATTGAGAGGCAATATGTTCTCAAACACAAGCTATGATCCGTTACTGTTGATCAAAGTTTACACTAGATAAATGAAATAATATGAATCCAAGTTTATCCAGCAAATCCAGGGTCCTTTTACTGTACTTCTTGTGTAATTATTCTGTTCTGTATTTAAAATCAGCTCGCTTGTATTCATCTTTGCTTTTTAATGGTTTTGGTCCGTTAGTATTAAAAAACCGGAACATCTTTAAATTAAGGTAACTGTTATTTATGCTTGTATGTCTACGCAATATATCTCCTTTTTATCATAAGTAAGAAGTCAAAGCATAGGTTTTCATATCAGGCTAAATAGTTTAACATATCCAATGTCAAAAACGGAATATTGCATAAGTGATTAATAGTGCAATTCAAAACTCAAAAGTCAATGACTTGCATCTCTGTGCTCATTTTTTTCAACCTATCCGACATGTTATATGACACAAATACCATTATTTTACTGCACGCAACTCTCAGATGACTGCACATTGTGCAGAAACTCAATGTCACAATGCCTGGGTGATATCTGTCTGTTTTTCTTTTCCAGGAACACTGTATACACTTGTGTAGCTGCTCTTTGATTCCTGGAAGAGTGCATGAATAAATGAGAGTTATTTTGATCAGCCCCTGTCAGGATGGTGAATGGAGGACTCCAGTGAAGGAGGAAATGGGGTTTGTCCAGCTGCACTTAGACGCATGACTCCAGGCAGCCCTGATCCTCATGGGGTTTGCTGCCATTCTCCATAATTTCATCAGCTTTAAAGCAGACGCCAAATGCAGAGTTCAACTCTGTAGCCCGCTGCTGTTTGGAGACTTTGTGTCTGCTGAGATTCTCCACTGACACAGAGAAATCCGAGATATCGATTGCGGGATTTGAATTCCACTCTTGTCTTTACGCGTCATTAATTGAAAGTGAGTGGTTGAGATGGTGTGGTTTCGAGCAGGAGAAATCTGTTGACGTTTGGCCAGCCGGTACGTTCTAGAAATAAATGAGTCCTTTTTTATCAAGCATAATTGATGTTTTATGAGATTCTAATTCATGTTTTTTAAACCAGTGATTCTCAACTGGTGGGTCGCGACCCACTCGTCGCGGGCCTTTGCATGGGAAAATAAAAATTAGAAGAAAAAAAATAAAAAATCATCCTGTGATTGTATTTTAAAAGGACTTTTTTAATGCAGCGGAGTGTCGTTTTTTTGGCCGGGTCCATGTTTTCAGCAGCGTGTGCCAGGTTGGGTCAAACCATTCTGATATGGGGGAGACATTGGGTTTTTAGGATAATTAAACACCCTGAATATAAAATTCAGCGTATGAACTTGATTTTGAATAAATTTGAGATGTTGAGAATGTTCCTCGATTTGGGTCGCGGCTTGTCTTTAAGGGGTGATGGTGGGTCCCGGAGCCAGACCAGTTGAGAACCACTGGTTTAAACGATACCTTCGCCTCATGAAGCCGCCGTTAACTACGCTGGCCTTGATTCTGGGTCCCGACACCTACTTAAAGACCCAAACAAGACGCAGCAGTTTGTTCATTTGGACGCTATTTGCCACCTACTCAGCACCTGGGTCTCGAGTCCCTCCTGCACAGAGTCAGTGTACGTCTTCTCTTCTCCTCACGCAGAGTTCGTGATGAGTGTTACTTCGGCTGACAGTAGCTGGCCAGCCCACGCATACCTGACACCACAGGCTACGTGTCACAGTAAGAGGACACCGTTCCACGGGACACAAATACATAAATATCCAATAACCACCCGCGTTGCCCTCTTCAAGATCGTCTATCCAACAAGAAAGAAACAGCATCATTGCAGCCACAGTTATTGAAATGTGTTAATCCATTTTTGCCTCATTCCTAATTGATGCGTATCTTACTCCTATATCAAAGACTGCAGGAAATAACTGCACAGAGAAATTAGATGAATTGCTATCACAGAAAGTCCTATCCACGTGCTTGTTAAACACTTATTCAGGGCTTTAACTATCAAATCAATTGTACGAAAAACAATGACGATTTTGATTATTAATGTGGTCGACCCATCGCAATTTATCTTTTTTACGAGGTACCGATGGACAAAATGGAGCGGAACCACTGCATTAAAATCGGCACAGCATTTACAATCTGCTCTATCTAAAAGTCACATGTCAATGGCCGAGGACAAATATTCGTGTCCCCCCTTCTTTTGTCCCGCCACAGCCATTGTCGATGTTCTTCATGAACAAACCTCTTGACCCTAAATGACTCCCGAAGAGGCGGCCAATCGTAGAAGTGGGGCTGGGCAGCTACCAGCTGGGGACGTGTTCGACTGGAGGAATGCGGAGCTGGGCAGTGATGAAAAGGGCATGCTGGCTCAGCGAGGCCCTCCTTTAGTCAGGGGGTCCTCTTGGACTATTCACAGTCTGGAATGGTGGGATTCGAGCGTAAATGCCACGGCACCTCTGCACCTTACTGGATTTTTAGTATTCACTCCGCGTAGGACTTCTGATGGAGAAGCTGCAACGTTTTATGGAGATACATACAATTTCACTTGAATTGAAGGACAGCATGCCGAATCTCAGTTTACATTCGTGGAACCGCCTCTATGAAATGTGTGAGTCCTTCCTCAACATAAAACTTTGAATGTGTTAACTTTCAAATAATCTATATTATTTATCTTACATACAACTATTTAGCAGTGAGAAGTTCACATTGAAATGCTCCGCTTTTTACCGCCACTGTGTGACTCACAATACGATTAAAACATGCAAATGAGGTCATTAAAAGCTTTTTCTGTTATCTACTGAAGCATCGCACTTAGAGCAGCCCTCTGTAAATGGTGCCTCTCGTCAGACCAAATCAATATTCCACAACTGGCTGACATGTAGGATTCAGTGTCGATAATCACAAAGAGAGAGATGTTCTCCACCCTTTGAATGTCCACAGGCCTGGAGGAGAAGACACATTTTGTTGCTGCACAGGCGCCACTTAACAAGTCAGTTTTGCAAGTTCACACACAGTAGCTTCGAGGATAAATTACAGATAGTTTTGATAATGTTCCGCGATCAGGAATGAAAAAGAGGTCTAACAAATGATTTAAAAGTTCTTAGATTTTTCTTGTATTGAATTCTTACCTTGAATTATAACATGGCCAAGGAATACAATACTGCTCTCAAAATATGTATCTCAAAACTATCACCACAAATAAATATGTATTTGCACAGTAGCTATATCAAAGAGTGCTTACAACAGTATATTGATTCTTATTTTCTTCAGCATACAATTAAATATGGCACAAACATATTTCAAACGTTTAACTGAGTTAATTGATTTCTTTGAAGTAAACTGCTGCTTTACCGGTTGACAGATGCAATTCAAAGGCGGTCCTTCCAGTTTTTTGTAGTTCATAGATAATAATGTAATTTCTCATCTGAAGAAAAGTGAGTTCTGGTGGAACCTCCAACCTTTTCAGCCTACAAAGTTACGGCTGATCCCAGGTAAAGAGACTTTGTAGTAATTCATTCTACAAGTCACTTTGCACAAGGGTCCTCGAGGTCATCCCATCCACAGCTACTTCTGTTTTCTAATACATTCTACCGGCTGAGGTTTTATCTTAAATGTGGACCTCTTTGCCATCATCTAGCGCAAAAATATTAAAATAGTCACACTTTTTCAAGATCGCTGAGATTGAGACGACTAATGACATCGCTGACATCACTGACATTGTTGACATCAAGGAGGAAGTGCATCAGTTTCCGTGAGAGCAAGCAGTAATGGATGCACTGGAACGGACCTTTATCACAGAGAGAATGGATCTGTGGGACCCTGCACAGTGATGTGGGCTCAGTGAGACAAACTGAGCTTTATCAGCCAAAGGTAATGAATTCTCTACATGTTGGGAGTTTTAGAATCACCCCTTTCCCGGCAATTCAGCCTCTTTATCCTCTGTTTGCAGCTCTTGAGGACATTTGTTTGGACAGACCGCTTAATTACTAAGACTTAGTGTGGATATACTGCGACTTATGAATTACCCATCATTTCAGTGAAAGGTTGCAGCTTTGCAATTCCTTCACAATAACAACATTATTATTGATTTTAACCATCATCTTTCCAGGATAGTCCAAAGGAGAGATAAAATCCCTCTCTGAAGACAGCGGCCGTTTCATCCAGAAGGAGCAGAACAGCAAATTAAATCAACCAATGAATTAGCGCTGTTGTTCAGTAACAAGGCATGTTCTACCAGTGTACAACTGTACATTCATCAAGCATGTGTTCAATCTATCATTCTTTTAAATGAACATTTTTCAGTACTTCATACCAGGAAAAAGGGTAAAAAATGGGGGCTTTTCATGTAATGCACAAATGCACCAAAGTTCCATCCAAACATTCCGCAATTAATACGAAAAAAATGTATAATACTTTACAAAAAAAGTACCCTGGTACCACATGGTTGTCTGTGTGAAGGTAGAGCTGATTTAATCAGATCTCCTTAAAGAACATCCTATAACACTCACACACAGAATAGATCAGTCAGCATGTTGCATGAAATACATCAGAGGCTGTTTTAGAATGATTAAAGAATTAGAATATAGCATTTAATTATGAAATTTACCCTCTGATCCCTCACAATTATAGTAGATGCTGGTTGCAGCTATAAATAAATCTGTCACAATTGGGTCCACATTATGAAATAACTGTGCAAATGAGACATCATTTTCACATTTTACTTTTCTTCTTCTTTATGGTACTTTTTCTGTGACCTTTTGATAATGGCTGATGGTTAACCAGATGTGATTTCAAGTAGTATTGTGGAGATTTATTCCATTGTGTTTTTCTGTGCTATTTTGATTTCTTTCTGCTTTCCTGCATTGCTGAGCGCTAATGACCACTTTAAATCCATTACTGTACAGTCTGTAATGTGTTGAAAAACAATGCAGATCTATGCCACATAGATCTGCATTGTTAGCAGCTACATATCCTGTGTGAGAATCAATCAATTATTTCAGAAATAGAGAACTAAAAAAGTATTCCATCAATTCATTGTACCATGAATTATACCATTCATATACCATGAATCATTCTGGTTTATTAAAGAGCAATAGTACATATACGAAGGTTTTTTGGCTCGTTGTTTTGGTTTTGCAGTCGTCTATTTAACTGTTTTATTTATGTCTCTCTTCGCTCAACCACCCTGATCTGGATGCAGCAGGCAGCTGTTTAAATGAATGAAATCTCGCTGTGCACTCGTTTCTCAGAACCAAATCAGCAGATTTAACAAATTCCATCTGTATTCAGCACTGTGTTTCCTCCAAGAGTTTTCCAAGACCCAAACAAAATGGATACACAAATCAATCTATTTTTCCAGAAAACCCAATCAAAGAGATCCTATTCTGTCTGGTAGATGAGTGTAAAGATGCCACTGTTTGCTAATGAGTTTGTCATATCTTCCTGACGAGGTGATCATTGGTCAACATTGCATTCAGGTTTCCACTGTTTTCCAAATGACCAAACATCAAGAATGAATCCTGCTTTGATACATGGGTGGGGCTTATTGCCCTATAATAGACAATAAACTATACAGTTAAAATACTCTTATAATCTATAACCTCCGCCACCTTTTATAGGAGTCGAGTCTCCTCTGTCATGAACTATTTCACTTAGCAGTAAAATGTGTGGATTTTTGAGGGCTATTTAAATTTCAATCCTGGTCCTTGAAAGCGAGGGCTCTCATTATGGATACCAGGTGGTAAGGAATATTATCATCTCATCCCAATTTGCGGTGAGCCATAGAGGTCATGAGGCAAAAAGTAAGTGGTGTCTATAAAGGCAAAATGGAGACGCTGCAAACAAACAGACCGACTGTGTCATTGAATCGTAATCATATCCATAATGAGGATAATCATCCTCACAGCCCTGTGCTTCCACCATATGGAGTAGCACTGAAAAAACTGTGTAAAGGTAAAGTCATTCTGCCATATACAGCGCTTCCATCATGGTACGCAAATGTATTTTGGGTTAACGGGTTGCGTACAAACCAAACAGACCTTTTGCGCTGCAAACAAAATTGCTTTCCAGAAATATCAATGAGGCTGTGAAGTCACAAAGCTGTGAAGTCTCTTCCAAATTAAATCAACATCCGAAGAGGAAATTGATCTGCTATTTTGGTATTTTTCTGGTTGTTGGCAACCGCCACGGCAATCACACATCCTTTTGAATACTGCGCTCCGTCTTGCAATCAGACACAGCTGATGTCATTTTGCCGCTCTTCTCATTTACTCACAAATGAAGTTCTTGGTGTATCTCATCAACGTGCGCCCTGTACTCTGTCATCTTCACATACACATTCACACGTGAAGGAAAATGATTTTTGCCTTTTCTCCTTTACCCAGAATTCTTCCTGGAGCTGCTGGAGAACACCCAGAGGTCCCTGAATGAGATGTTCGTGAGGACTTACGGCAAGCCCTACATGCAGAACTCCGAGGTCTTCGAGAACCTGTTCGCAGAGCTGAAGCGCTACTACATGGGAGGGAACGTTAACCTGGAGGAAATGCTCAATGACTTCTGGTCGCGGTTACTGGAGCGTATGTTCACGCTGCTCAACTCCCAGTACGTCATCACGGAGGACTACCTGGAGTGTATAAGCAAGTACACTGACCAGCTCAAGCCCTTTGGGGACGTGCCCAGGAAGCTCAAGGCCCAGGTCACCCGCGCGTTCATCGCCGCGCGCACCTTCGTCCAGGGCCTCTCCGTTGGCCGGGAGGTCGCCCACCGAGTGTCTAAGGTAACGGCGCTTTATTTGCAACTGCTTACTTCTTTTCCAGCCCTAAAATAAAACCTTTTTCTTTTTCTTTTAATTGCACTCAGATCACACAGATTTTCACACGGTTAAGTTTGGCTTTTCTGCTGCGAGGGCACACTTCCCCTCTGGTATTTCCGTTGCAAACGAGTTCCTATACCAGATACTTTTTCGGAGCCATTTCTGCTCTCTCGGTACATGTCTCCAGGAAGCTTGAGACTTAAGGTACCTTGTTTCTACATGCTTTCTTCAAAACAGTGTGGATGTACGTCGGTATGTAAATTGCCCAGACAATGAAAGAGAAGAGACATGTAATAATTTGCCACCTTCTTGTGTTGCTTGTTTGCTAATATTTGTTTCCCCAGGACACACAAACCACGAACCATGATCTAGCCTTAGTCGTCTGATGCAATGTGAGCTTCATGCTGCATCGGTTGCGCTCTGGGAGTTTATGTAGTTTCCATCCATGTACAAAGTAAAGATTCAAGATCTATTAACACTGGAACTGGGTCTAGATGGTGTGAAAATGGTGTCGGGTCAATGGTCAGAGACGGCGACAAACACCCTGCTGGTATCTAAGAAATCCAAAGTGTGGTTTCCGGTGACCCCGCTATGGTGCACTCATTGAACTTGAGTTCTCTCCAGTATTTTTATTACCCCCGTCTCAGCAGCAGCAGCGGTTTGAGGCTCATTTAGAAGCAGCCACAGAGGATGTGTCGTTGGCGTGCGTTTACTGGGCGGCGCTCCGCTCCCCTCACCAGCCAGCAGGTCCCAGCTTCACCTCTTGACATTTCAGTGGGACCTGAGATGCAGGCCATGTGTCTGGGAGTGCAGCCCCTTTGATCCCTGGGATATAAACGTATCATGACAGATTGGGTGTGAGCATAATGGAATGGGACACCCTGCTGGAGGTGTCTGTTGCACAGTGTCCCTGAGATGTGACATCAATGCTTATTGCTGCTGGGATGTATATTGAATTAAAGTAGACGATGCAGCACTTGATTGCTTTTCACAGCTTCAGAGACAAACGGGAAGAAAGCGGCGCGGCTTTAAGGAAGCAGAAAACTTTTGTGTTTGTAGTCTGTATATCACCAACGATTCTCGTGCTTAAACCAGATTATTAACCAAACAGCACATCTGGTTCTGTTCATTCGCTGCGATTCAGTCTGTACGGCGTTCCGCCTTGTCATTGAGAATCTATTTATTTTGACTAACCGCCCTGCAAAGTGAACAGTGGTAAGATGGACAGTGGATTTGACAGAAACAAATGTATGCACATGTCGTGCTGACAAGTCAGATTCACGCTGCATCGACTTTGTAAAATGAAAGTCTTTGCATTTCCACAGGAGGAATCCGCAAGTAATCTGTCACTTTATTTAATCTAAGTTTACAATGCAATGAATCTGGTGATATGAACATGCACTTCTATTGTAACTAGTGTTGGCTATTATTTATTGGAAAATTTAAAATGTTTGGAAGGTGACACAAACATTTCGTTATGTATTTGTTCATATTCTGATATATAATTGCTGTCCACTCGAAGAAGTGCTGTAGGTCGTAGTCAACTGGGACGTCGCTATTTTACACCTGCTGCTTTTTGTCTCTGCTCTGAGAGGAAAGTGTGTCTGCTTTAAACGTGTTAACAGGAATGGAAGCCTTGCATCTTTGTGTGATCGGATTCATGGGTTTTCACCGATACACAAGAATGGCCTTCTTCATACTGCGGCAACAATACAGATATATTGAGTTTTCATCTGGGATACCAAACCTTTTCATTGTATCCTAAGGTCATTAATCAAAGAAAAAAAACATTTTTTGTCCTCTTCAGGGTCTTTACATTACATTCCTTTTAGCAGAAGCTTGCATTTGTCTGTAAAAAGTATTTTTCAATTTGAAGTGCACCCCTTTAAAAAGAAAAAAAGAGAAATGATTGCAATAAAAGAGTCTCAAACACTACAGTACACACGGCTTAGTGCCACGTTTTGTCACAAGAAAATTAGACGTTAGTAAGTGCTTGCAAAGGAATTTCCGAGCGCAGACCTCTAAAGTGGGTTTTCTGCCCGAAAGACGTTTAATCGGGTGCTTTGTGGCGCTTTGTGGAACAAAGAAAGGACAACAATGTTCAGTGCAGCAAAGTCTAGCAACATTTTCACTAGCTCATGCAGTCAGGGGTGTGTTTGCATATCTGCACATCTTTGTGATGGTTATCAATATGCCGGGAATGAATGTCAATCCAGGAAAACATTTGAAAAGCATCAGCGAGGAGGTGGGGGGGCTAACATCAACATTCTATTAAACACATTCAAACACTCAATTAGTGCCACAACACATGGCTGAACGGGCTCATTATGCTGCTGGTTTCCACTCCTGCAAATATTTGTTTAATTTAATTGGGGCTCATTAGTTTAAATATTTAAAAATTCCACCCTCTAACATAATATATTATCAAATGTCATCACAGTGATAATCCATGAAAGCAAACTAGGGATATTGTGTCAGTGAAATCTTACCTTGTCTCTGGCATTTGTTGTTTTGGGGCTTTGTAATGCCTGCTTTGTGGGATGACTCCACGCCGCCCTCGTCCAACTCCACCCGTCACAATGCATCTCATGTTTTGTATATGAGGAGGAGAAGGATGAATAGCTGGGATGCAGAATGCTTGACAGCCAATGAGATGCAGGCTGATGATCACACACACACACACACACAGTCATCGACAGGGCTCAGAAAAGTTCAAAATGCCTTTGGTCAGCAAAACGTTTTTTTTCCAGCAAATTTTTTTTTTTGGATGACTGATTTTTCAAGTTGCGCTTGTCACACTCTTGTCTTCTTGCAGGTGAGCAGCACCCCGGCATGCATTCGGGCTCTGACCAAGATGCTGTACTGCCCCTTTTGTCAGGGCATGCCGGACGTCAAATCCTGTAAGAACTACTGCCTGAATGTTGTCAAGGGCTGCCTGGCCAATCAGGCTGATCTGGATCCCGAGTGGAACCTGTACATCGGTGAGTCCTTTCGAGTATCACTCCAGCTTATTTTCCACCCGGATGCTGCTGTTCATTTATATCCCATCGGTTTTCTTAAATTATAACCATGCCTTTGTGTTTGGTTAAGCGGGGGTAATGGGTGTGGTGAGTATAGGGAGCAAATAGTAATGAGATATTTGTAAGCACAATTTTTACATTTACTATTTACTACATTTACTCTACAGGAGGTAACTCAATTCAACTGGATACCACAAATATGGCTAAATGCCCTTGATTAACACGCTTCTGTTCAAACAAATCATTTTTTTTTATTATTTAAGGTTGAGATTTCTTCTCTATTTAACATCATAATGCTTGAGTTCCTCTCTCTTTGGCATTTTATTTTCATTTTTGGACACATCATGTTATTTTTTGCCAAAGTAAGCTGAATGTATGTGACCGTAGTAAAATATGTCTAAATGGTTTTGTTCAAAATGACCTGATATGAAGACGTAAAAATAGGGCTCATGTCTGAATGTTGCTTGTAAATCAGCAGGATTACAGTGTGTTATGTGGTCTAGGCTATTTAAAGAGAGGTTACAGCTGGTGCTGTGTTTTTCGTGTTTTAAAAGCATTGACAGACGTTAGGCCCTCAGATAAGAAGCTGCCTTTTTTTTGTCATTCTTCTCTCAACTTTTTCTTTCATGAAAAGATTTTATTCACGGGAATCTTCCCTCCTGCTGGGCTAAACGGGGACTTGTAATAGGGCACAAGTGCACAGTGGGGAATGTCAGGTTTTCAGCAAAGAATTTCAATGACAACTTGTTCAGCTCAAAGACAAACACGAATGTGATATTTATATATTTATTTCATATTTCATAGAATTCCTAACATTGAAGACTTCTGCTGCTGTTTTGGTAGACACTTCCTGTAGGATGTGGAAACATGACTATTCCTCTGTGAGCAGGAGGAGCAACAGCTCCAGTTGCTCTTTGACACACCGCAGCAAATACAACTTAATACCACCTTAAAAAAACTGAATTAACTGAAAAGAAACTGTTAAATTTTCCGTTAACGGAAAAAAAATGTTAAATTTTCAGTTAACGGGAAAAAAAACGTTAACTTTTTTGTTTTTCGCCAACGGAAAATTTAACGTTTTTTTTCCGTTAACTTTTTATTCCCCATAGCCTACAACTTATGATCTAACATCACTGGTTTAGTTTTTCCAAATGTTGCAAGTCATCCTCAACCAATTTTGAGCAATGAAATCCCTAAACAGAATTCTCATTTTTTACCATATACAGCGTTTTCGATTTGCTAAGTTGATGCTCTGACAGCAGAGCTCCAAGCCGTGCTGCGACTGCTCTCTTTGCAATAAATGTCAATTGGAGCAGCCATTCTTTGTTAAATGCATGTATTTGGGCCATTTTTTATGTTGGGAGAGGTTGAACCGCCACCGCGGATTTTTTATTACCAATATTATTAAACAATCCATCGTTCTCGTAATTTTAGGTGACTGGTACGTTTTGAGGTTGGGATGTTTCTCGAGGACTGCCGGTTTCATATTAAAAGTATTATTCGATTGTGTGGAGAAAAACAACATTCACCCATCGCAGCTGCTTACACTGAACGACTTGAGTCCCACAACGGCACTTTCAGTAATTGAAAATAAAAATGTAAAAATGATGTGAAGCTGAACGGCAATAATTATCTAAAAAAACAACAACTGTAATAATGGCACAAGAGTCGGCCTGCGACATGCCGTTATTCTAATTGATAGTACTGCCTCATGTGATGGAAACAAACCAAGTACATATCAGCTGTGTTTGGGATCAGAGTGAAGACGTAGTCACTTAAAAGCCGGAAGAGTAATACTTTACATTACTTTTAAAACATTACTTTTCCGACATTGGTACTTTTTAACATGGGAACCGTTTACATTGTGATAGTTTATCATTTTTACATACAATGAACAGTGTGAAACCCGCTGCCCCACCGCGATCAGGGTTCTGTTGTGAAACGAGGCGGTATCGTACGGATAACTCCTCGTCTCAACGTCCCGAATCAACAGTTGCTCATCATTAGTGGCGCTTTTGAGGTGAGCAACGTGAATAAATAGAAAACAGGGCCTCAAACAAAAGTTCATCTCAAAACGGTGCGTCACGCTCGGCAGTGCCGTGTCCCTCCCGCCTGGTTACGAGTGCATGAAACAGTGTTATGACAAAAAGGCACAGAAATAGCACTTATAGGTTTGAAATAGTTCAAACCCACGTGCGAGGTGTGCGAGGTTGCAAAGCACTGGAAAACAAGCACCTTAACGGACTACTCCGATGATGTATTATAATATACTCTACCAACATCCACGTCATCTCTATTCACTTCTATAACCACGCACTTCATGAGGACAGGAAGTGGCGTCCTTGGGTCTGAAGCTGATGTGTTTCAATCATCCGTGGAGGCCTGAATGTCTCTATGTGTTCGGCATGCACAGGGAAGAGCAGCTGCAGTGGGGTCGGACAAAAGATGGAGTTGTTAGGGAACTTTCTTCTAAAAGAGGGGAGGGGGGGGGGGAGACATTAACGAAGTTTACCAACCATCAAAGCCTCCAGTTCAGGACAGCACACACAGCATGATCGCTTTCCTCTGTGAACTCTGGGGTAGTGAAGCGCTGCTCGAACATGAAGTGTTGGTTTGTTGACCAAAAGATATCCTCAAAAGGCTTTTATTGTGCTGCCAAGTCCGGTCGTGATCCTGACATTATCAACACCTACAGACCCATCTCAAATCTTCCCTTTCTGCCTAAAATACTTTAACGCACCGTTGCCCGGCAACTCAGACCTCACCTGGAGTCCAACCAACGGTTTTGACTCATTTCAATCCGATCTCATCACAGCATATACAGTATATTGCAGCCTCTGACGACATCAACCTCTCAGTCGTCAAAGAATACAGTTTGAATGATTGTCATTATAAACAAAGCCCTTCACAACCAACGTCAACCACTTACTGCGTCCAAGTACCAGAACTGGGGGCACAGGACCTTCTGTATTGACATTGCTTGTATTGTCATTGTTCCTGCCCTAAAAGTTCCTTTGAGAACCTTTTTAAAGTACTATACAAATAAACTAGATGTATTATTATCACTATGTTTTTGCAGCTCAAACTGAGTTCCTAACACTGGTGTAAGTGTAACAGCTTGATGCAAGTGCTGCTTTAAAGCTGACAATGCTTCATGCAATGCTCATTCTGAAATATAATGAGGATATATTTAGCAAATATTCAAGAGTATTCAAATAGTCACGACTCAGTTATTTGAACAATCAGGATATACAAACCTCAACAGCTTTTGTGCAAGTGATATATTCTACTGCATTTCCATTTAAAAAGGACAATAAAATGACATGGTTACGGATCTTATATTCTCATTCCATCACTTCACAAAGATCACACTGATTGAGCATTATGTAAAGTACATAAAGATTTAATTACTTAAAGATTGTACTTTGCATATGTTCAATGTACATATTGTACACATTAGATAACAGTCAATTCATGGATTATTTTTCATGGTGTTGTTAGTTATGGCTGGTAATGACATTGTAACATTTAATTATAGATTGAAAGGCAGTTTGCTTGGTTAATGGCATTAAAAGAACGACAGCGGGCCATATTTTATCTTTCCTTACACATATATATTTTACAATTCAATTCAATATAATTCAATTAAAAGTGTGTCCACTGGCATTGTATAAAGATACTTACAACATGCATATGCACATAACTGAGGACATTACGGTATGTAATCTAACCTTAAAGCTCCATCCATCTATTTAAAAAACATTTGTCTTCTTCAGTGTCGTGACGCTTTCCCTCTGCATGCGTTCAATTGGTCTTCATCAGGTCTCTCGTCTCTTGGGTTATTGTTCTTCGGTGTGAATTAAATACCGGTTCTGTCTTTTGGCTTTGACATCTCATGCTAATAATAGGATAAAAGGTGTTTAATTGGCTTTAGGTCTAACCACAAAAAGGTATTGCGTAGACTCTCGGGTTAAAGTTCCCCTGATGGCTTGGTCATCTTCAGGCTCGACAGCATTGGATAGCATGTTGTATTTGTATTATTGCTCCGGCACAACGTGTTATATTGCTTTTACTGACACAATATTATCAACTAAAAGTCAGCTCACTGAAAAAGATGGAAAGTTTTAGATCGAGCGCTTGGAGAGATTTGCAAATTTGTGACACACAGCCGGTGCAGAAGCTAAGATATTCATCTAGATTTCTGTAGCTCCCATCCAGACTAACATCACATACCTGCTCCACTGGCCAGTGAAGACAAGATATTACGGAGTTGAAAATAGTCCAACCAAAGAGTGAGAAATCCTTTAAACCCAGAGGCTGTGTCTGTGCCATTTTCCTCCAGCATACCTTTTTAATCCCCTTTTCAAAACCTTCGGATTAAACTGATTTCAACCTGAGAGAGAAACCAATAAACAACGTGCACGTTTACATTAACCTGAGGTTTCATTTCATTTTGGTGAGGTGAAAGAAAATGAAGGGAAAATACAGTTGTAAAACACTGTAATTGACATTTCTTAACAATTTCTCCAATCCTGTAAATTCTCCCTAGTTATTATTTCCTCTGCTTAGAAAAAGAACATTGTGCCAGCTTGTCTCAATTTGTTGCAGTACCAGCTCAGTAATTTGTACCTTCCGTCCAAAACAAACACATCACATCGCTGCCGCCTTCTTTGTGGAAATGAAGCGCTCAAAGTGGAGGACAAGAAACCAACACATTTAGTTTAGGACAAAACTACTTCCCAAAAGCCAATGTCAATTTTTGATGTACTTGTTTTACATTTTTTATTATTTTTTGAAAGATTCCTGGAACTAATTCAGCTTCAGTTGGAGATGGTCCTCTCATTCATTTTGATATGACACACGTTTGCGCTGTAGTGTCACTGAATTGCCTTTTTGTTCATTCTGCAGTTTAAGTGATAGAAAACAGGGCTGGAAATGCCTGTTCTTAATTATTGCATTATTATTATTATTATACGTTTCTTCCTTGATGTTACACTGAATAAATCAGATCTGAATAATTCATACAGAAGATTAAATGGGCTCTGCTGAGTAGCCAGTCTATAATCCACTAGTTTCTACTAGACAAATCCTTGCTGACCTCTACCCATTCTGCTCCTATAACTTGCTCATGGCATCAATTATGGAAGTAGCTAATTACTTAATCCTTTAAGCAGCGCATTATGCCAAATCAAAAAATGATCAAAATGATTCAGACAGAGATTTGAAAAAAAAATACTTGTTTTATTATAAACAGGCATAATTGAATGAAATTAAGAGTGCAATTAGATCTTGGTTACATCAAGTCACTGCAGCGTGGAGCGTCTGATTAACAGCTGTCGGCCTGTTCAGCGCACCTGGAAAATCTAAACCCAACACAATCAGGACCCACACGGCAAGTCCTCCCAGATAAATAGAGCACCGGGCTTTCTGCACAAATCCCTGGATATCTGTTTTTTTAAATGATCACATCGTGCAGCGTTCTGTCGTCTTTCTGTTGTTTAAAAACCACTCCGGGGTTGGGTTTTTATTTATTTTTTAACAACGTTCTGACGCGGGCTGTTTTTAAACATTTTGATGTTATTCATCCGGCTGTCTGCACAGATGTCTTCATCCTCTCAGGTTGTTTGAATACCAATCACCCGCTGCGGTGTTAAATAATGTTCACTGCAGCGCGCACCCTTTGTCTCGTCCTCTTTACTTTTGTCTGTTGACAGGAAGTTGACGCCCGTGATGGAATTTTTCCTCCCGCCCTTCACAATATTTGCAGAATGAGTAACGGGATTGGTTTGAATTCTTTAGTGAACTACTGGGCTTTTACAGCAGCTTCATTTGCAGTTCCTTTGCATTGGCGTGTACAGGCTGTAACCATTCTCCCTGGGGAGACATGTCCCTACGTTGGAAGTGATCTGCATTGATTCTTTCTGCTCATTTCTTTTTAATTAGGTGATTTGTTTTCCGCTTGGTAGCCGGAGCCAGCCACAACGACACTGTTTATGAAAATTCCAGCCAGCAACGTATTTGTGAAAAATTGCTCATGAATAAAATATTGAGTGGAAAATAAAAAAACTTTTCCTCACACAAATATCCCAAAATGTTTTCTGCTCACAAGCTGGAGCTGAAGGCAATGCAATGCAATTAGGATGGCCCATTGCATACACTGAGGCAATTCATTGTGCTTTACAAGGCACATGCAGCAAAGTCAAACATTTACATTTTTTAAAAAGTTCAACGGTTAAGCAGAGCTATCAAAGGCATATGTAAAAGTTTTGGCAAGACTACATTTACCTCACACATTTACCCCCCCCCCCCTAAATTAAGGCAGAAAGATACTCAGTTAACGCCTACACGATAACATGGTTTCGGCAGTGAAGCTGAGTAGATGGTGGCACGACCTCGCTTATTGACCCTCCTCTTGACCAGGGACGAGTCTCCCTCAGTCAACACTCGGTGTGAGTGAGGAGGCGTTGAGTATCTAATATGATTTGTATGCAAAAGTCTTATTTTTGTGAAGCTGCTTTAACTCCGGCTGTCAAAATTGTTGTTGCCGAAGAAGAACTGCAAAAATGTTCTTCTCTGAAAAGGAGTGAAGTAGTAGTATGGAGTGGCGTGAATACAAGTGGAGTACAAATACCTCACTCAGAAGCATTCCACTTCTGGAATAGTTAGTTATATCATGTTGAAAGACCTTTAAATTAACCTATAATCATTACACAACCAGCTTTACTCCCCCTGCCTCAGCTGCTCCCTTTATTATTTGGTTTCTTTAGTCTGGACCACAGTTCATCAACAGTGATGCATTGTTTTTGTCCATCTGTTTTTTTTATAGATATTGGTGTAAAGTCTTTTGTAAACCTCATTCAAGCGTTTCACTCTGACTGAAAACAGATGAATTCCTGAAAAATTAAGTTGTTTAATTCGACAGAATTTGGATATGGTGCTTGACAAGACTTTTGTTATCGTATCTTTATTGATCTTGCATGGATTCAAATATGATTTGAAATTAATATTTGCGGTAATTGGAAAATTAATAAAACGTAACTTTTTCTATCTTCTAAAAAAACCCTGTAAACTTTAAAACTAAGGAATGAGGACATAACATTGCACTCTACAGCCTCCACACAGTAGTTTGCCCTTGCTGTTGAGCCTTGAAACTAGAAAACGGACTTCTTCAACATATTTGTGAGCAAAATAATTGAAACAATCCTGTCAGCATCCATCGACTGGAATTCCATGACATTTCCAACCCCATTAGTAACACGACCTGCTTGAGAATGGCTCATTATTGAATTATGCTGCTTCGGTTCATTAGCAGTGAAGCACAGTATCAATGTCTTTCCATTGTATGGCTTTTACATTTGTAAAATCCATACAATGCCTTGTATGCTACGTTCAGGGTACTGTGTCTCTAGATGGAAAAGCTTTTGGTCATTGCCCGTAAACACGCTGTAAAGCTGCGTCCGGTTGGAATATTAAATACACGTGCAGGTGTTTGTTCATAGGCCCAATGATGGCTATGGAAGGAAAGTCACCAAAATATTCATCCAATGCTCATGTGTCTGTCCCTAATCCCGTGGACGAGCATTTGAAAAGCAACCTTCCAGTCTTCCACCCACCCAAAGCGCCGGCACATCTAAACTTTTGGCCACGCACACGCACACTGATGCCGGAGGTTTAAACATTCGAGCCCCGATGACACAGTGAAAACACACTCTGGTCTCTGATCCACAGCTGCTCGGAGGTATCTTTGTCAAGAACGAAGGTCTTCTACTTTCCTCCCTGCTCATTTTTTCATATCGCACTATTTCTATATGGCAAGTAGTCCGTTACTCCACTAGCTGCTGCATTCATTCTCTGACTCCGGTGTATTGCACCTTTAATGTATTGTATGCTGGTCTCCATCTAAGCTTACAGAATAGTATATAGTATGTATACTGTGTATATATACATACTTATGACATTCCATTTGTATTACTCTAATCAGACATGGGTATTTTGATATCAGATCTGTTAACAAGGAAGATAAACCTCACCACCAGTTTTCCTGTGGTAGCCCATGAAATAATCCAGCTTCCAAAAGGAGTTTTTTTTCTCTAATAGAAAATAAAGTTTTTACCGTTTAGTGAACGTAAAAACAATTGTTGATGTTCAAGGACTTTTTGGTCAGAACAAAGTTCATCAAAGGAACAACACCCTTCTACACTTTTTCATATAGCACCCGTAGTTGGTTGACTGAACCATAGATGAGCAATGCTCTACAGAATCCAAAGCATACTCCAGCCATTTCTCATTCTGTGGCCCTCTTCACAGGCAAAGAGCCACAGATTCCCCTGTTCACTTTCCCTATTTGTCCTTGTCTGCTGGCGGTTTGCCTCCGGCTGACACAGCCTGAATTTAAGTGGACATCAATCTCGATAAAGAGGCAAAGCCCAGAGTAATAGCAGCTACTCTAATTTTTTTTTTTGGTTTTGTTGCTGTTTTGCAATACAAAAAAAAATAAAAAAAATAGCACACCATAAGCTGGAACACAAGCCTCTGATATGATACAAAAAGTCAGAATCTCGCTGTGGTTTCACGGTATGGGGTCTTTTCCGGTTTCACGTGTCTATATCTTGAAACAGTCAGTTGTTGTTTTTGTTTTTAACACCCACAGCTTTGAATAGGACAATATGCCTCTATTTCTTGGCTGCGTGGTGATGATAAAAAGATTTCCTTCGGTTGGCCACGGGCCTATCTCACTTCTGCAAAAGGGACGCAGGGCTCAAGGTGGCAGCCACAGAGGCCCGGACTTCAAGCACTCCTCGTAAATGATGGTCATTAATTCTCCATGTAGGTGGAGTTTTTCCACATGTGATGCACTGGCCCTCCAACTGGGACAAAGTCGTGCCCTGGCCTGGCTCCACCCCAATGAGCGCCACTTCTCCTTCTTCTACACGCTCTTCTCTTCTCCCTGACTCTTTTCCTGCCCCCCCCTAGTTACAGTATGAATGAAGACAAATTTCTCGGCTTTTCATGTTTGACGAGCCCATCTGATAAGTTGCAGACAAGTCACCGGGGTTTCCATCATGCGGAATGCTTGAGGCAATCTTCTTTTCTCCTTTTATGAAATACGACTTGTTCCCATTTGCCTTCCATGACCTACATTTTAGTGTTTGCACTTGATATTGTTTAAGCATACGCTTGAATTCAGATGTTTTGTGTTTGTTATCAAATAAGCAGACAAACCTGAGGCAGTTGAATTAATTTACATCCCAATCAGGCTGAACAGCAAAACTATATTGCAATGCCACGTTCAAAATTCAAAGTGTTTTGCCCAAATTGCCAAGAAACACATTTTAGCAGCTGGTAAGCAGAAATACAAATTAGCAAGTAGTAAAACATCTTTTTTTATGTTTGATATTTCTGCTGGTAGTGTCATCTACACGTAGTCTTTTTATTTCTTACTTAAGAAAAAAGTAGTGGAAATGATTTCTTTGCATTTTTTCTTTCTCGCAACAACATAGCTCAATAAAAATAACAGAGATGGCTTAACCTGGTTCATTTAGGCTCTTTACATTTTTCAATAAAATATAATGACTCAAAATGTGCTCTACTACATACAATAGAGCAGAGAGTTAAAGGGTTGTTTAAAGAAAACCATTTGGCACCAATGTAGTCTGTATATTAAATCCATTATACCTCACAGGCTATAAGACGGTTCTTTTTTAACAAACAGAAGAGTTCTTCAAAGGCTCAGACTTCAAAATTATTGGAAAGGAAATAGGGCCAGAGCCGCAATAATATCTCTCAGCTTTTTCCTCTGCCATTAGTGATCTCAGGTACAAGATTGGCAAATGGTTTTCAAAGAACTGGAGTGTGTGTGCAAAGTGAATATACATTTTTTTTTTTTTACAGTAGTTGTCCCCTAATATCTCCTATTTACAAGGAGTAGTAAATGGTTTATTCAATTTTCACCTATTATTATAATTAGTAATGTACACTGTTTTTAATATGTATATGTTTTTTTTTACAGTTTCCGCCACTTCCTTTTGGTCTGGTCTCTGAAATAGAATCAGTAGCCTGGGAATAAATTGTACTTAGATCTTGGTTCAGGCGATGGCAGAAGCAAGACAAAATAAACCTGGTTGTTGTCTGAACGACACCACACTACTGCATTATAGTGCAGATAGAACCAACTGATCAGCCTGTCATACGCATGTAAGGGGGAGATGTTTCCTTCGTCTTCTTGCCTTGTTTAGTAAGGACACATTAGGACAGCCTGCTGGTGGGGTCTTGTCCTTCAGAACCCTACGGAGGCTGAAGCCTCTCCCCACAGAACGTCATGTCTCCAGATAACGTGGGACTCGCTCGGTTATGAATTAGTGGTCTTGTCCGACCCCCCCCCCGAGGTACGCCGAGTACAAGTGCACAGCTGCCATTACAGAGACCGTGTCACATTAGCGTAACGGCCCTGTGGGGCTTGAGGGCCAATGTTTCACGTTACATGTTACACGTCAACATCCTTTCACACTCATAACCTTTAACGATTAACGGGCCCAGCAACTGGGAAGTCTGCATCCTCACGGCGGAAAACATGAAATATTTCAACACAGCATGTTATTCTTACACCATCAGTGCACACTGGAAGTAAAGCAAACTAATTTGATGATAATGGCAAGTGTAAGGCCCTCTGGCTTGTGCCCACATGAGGATATCAACGAGGCATTGACCTTATGGTTTTTGTTGCCTTGCAGCAGATGTAGATAAATGCTTGGCTTTCAGAAGTGTATTTAATCAATGACTCATCATTGCTATTTCTTACATGCAGCATAACACAATTTTGTTCGTTTGATTGAGCTGATCTACATGAAAATTGAAAATGCCCCAAGATGCATTCATGCTACTTCAGACCGTTAAGCGTGTGTCGATGAGAAGGCGGGGGGAATCGCTAATACGGTGTTCTTGTGCTATCAGAGGACTCGCTGTTGAGGTTATGAACTTGTGTTTAAAGGCGCGAGTTTCATCCCAATTCCAACAAAAATGAAGGTGTCGAAGTGTCCCGGAGCAAGACACCTAACCCCTAATTGCTCCCCAGGCAAAATGTAACGCATGGGATGCAACGCGATGTAAGTTGCTTTGGATAAAAGCGTCAGCGAAATGACATGAAATGACATGGAATACAAATTAAATGCTATTCAAATGTTTGTTCTGGTTGAGTCAAACTATTGGAGAATATGCATTGCATTTTGTAAAGCACTTCCAATATGGACAACAGAAGCTAATACAAAAAACCCACATCAGGGAAAAGCAAAACTAATTAGGAGATACGCACAATTACTGGAATACTGTAAATGTACACAACTGAAGCGAGCTGCAGCACAATGGAAATGCATCAAGGGATGCAAGGGCCAAAATCTTTTCTGCTTTTGTTTTCTTGCTTGTGTTTCCCCCAGAATTGTGTTTTGCAAATTGAACTGAATTTGTCTGCTAACCACCCCCCCCCCCTCACTCCCTACACTCTTTTAAACCACTGTTATGACAGATGCTATGCTGCTGGTGGCACAGAGGCTGGAGGGACCTTTCAACATTGAATCTGTCATGGATCCTATTGATGTCAAGATTTCAGAGGCCATCATGAATATGCAAGAGAACAGCGCCCAGGTCTCCTACCGGGTACGTCAATTATGGTTCCTCCCGACGGAGGAGTGTCACCTCAGACCGCTTGTTGACGTCTGTCTTGGATTATATGTTACGGTTTGGTCGGCTTATCCCCGACTTCGAAGGTCGACTAACAGTGGCTAATGTGTTTCCTGTGTTTTACTGCATTTTTCCATTTACCCACAAAATTGTTGTCAAAAAAAGAAAACAATCCTTTTTTTTTTTGCTTACGCGGTTTTTCGAATTGCCTTTTCCCTTTAAGGTTAAATGCTCCGTTGGCTTTCACATGCAACAGATGCAGTTTTTGTTTATGGTGTTAGTATATGTGGTATTTTTCCCCCCAAATCCTTTAAAAACTTAACTCTATCATCTTAAATAGCATCGGTCAAAGCCGCAAGTTGAAACACCTATCAACGTGGTCACCTCAACTTGACGTAGAGCGCTGTCACGCTGGTAATGTGGGGCCAATGCTTCACAACCCCTTAACAAAACAGCGTGTTTTCCTATTTTCTGCTTCCCCCGAGTAATTTAAAACCCCTGACAGTTGTGTTGCCCGTGTTTTTTTGCAAATTACAGGTCTTTCAAGGCTGCGGCCAGCCGAAACCCGCGGGAATGGCTCGGTCGACCCGCGGCGTTCCCGATGTGTTCAGCGCTCGCTTCAGGCCGTACAGCCCGGAGGAGCGTCCCACCACCGCGGCGGGCACGAGCCTGGACAGACTGGTAAGGACAGCCCGGGCCGACGTTGAGAGAGAGAGAGAGAGAGAGAGAGACACACTGCATCAGGTGTAAACATCATTTGTCTCACTGACTTGACACCGTTGATTAAAGCTGGTGATTTGCCACCGTAAGCCCCCGGAGCCGGAAATTAATTCTTTGTACTCGTCCTCCATTCAGGCCCCTCTATCGATTTGTGTTTGTTAACGAATCAACAGCTTTTCCCCCCAGGGAGGGCAGTGCAAGGTGTGTCGCGCTGCCTCCAGTGTCCTTCTCATCTCTGTGTACTTGGCAAACAGAGAAAAAAAAAGGGATGAAAGAAGAGATGGATAGATTTTTTTTTTTTTTTTTTTAGGCTGACCATAACAATTGTTTGCTGTACGAGCACACCTTTATTTTCTATCAGATTAGCTGTATGTTTGTTGGACTCGATCTCACCATATGGATTTCCATCTCAAACAACCTTGAAAGCTTAAATGCTGCACGGGGGTAAAGGTTGACATGCTGCTGACAGACCAATTCAACTGAGAGACAGTTCTCATCATGGATTACCTTTGCAGCCCTCCACACCTTCCTTCCTTTCTTCCCACTGGCTCTTTTGCAAGGACATTTTTTCAAATTATATCTCAGTTATGTTGAAGACACCAGAAACATTTTTTTTTTTTTATCGGCCTTTGAAAATAACCAGATGTATGAGTCTGTGAGCTCTTTGTGTCTGTTTAATAACAGGAGCTAATGAATACATCATTTTCTTTCTCCATCTTGTTCCAGAAATTCCACAACAGTAAATCAGTTATTTCTTTTATTCAACGCTAATTATGTTTTTTCCTTAAACCAAATTATTCCATGCACAGTTTAAATGTCTCACGTATAGCAGTTGCCTTTGTAGCTTTTATGTCCAGCAATGACTTCTTCCACCTACACCGAATTAATTAAGACTTTCTCTTTCCCTGCCTTTATGCTGCAAACCAGAGGATTGTTTGGCATGCGATGCAACACAGCGTAAGGTTCAACATTTTATACCCATTCCAGTTGTTTATTGTTGGGGCTACTGTCTGCAACTGTTTTTTTTTTGGGGTTTTTTTGCATTTCAACAGAGCAAACATCATGCTTTAATGTTGTACGGTTAGGGATACATTGTGTTTCAAGCTTTAGATATTTACAGCAACAAAAAAAAAGCATTGTTATCTGTGAATCCCAGTAGTATTCAACTCTTGGTGTGCCAAGTGTCAGTCTCATTTCCATCTAACAAAGGAGTCGGGGTCACCTAGTCTGGCTGTGAGGGAACATTTTGTCTTAAATGTATTATGGGATGTGCTACAGCTACAGATCTATTCAGGCAGGTAACACCTTCAGGGTTGATCATTAATTACTGGGCAATTAACCCGCTGAGCGACGACTCGGCACAATGACAGGAGGTTATTTTAAACATGCAATAACTTAACAGTGTACATAAGCAGAACCTTCTATTTTAAGGATCATGAGGAATGTGGAGTCCACGATGATCATAGTGGCCACAGGAAATTGCAAATCCCGGGATTTCCATAATGTAATAGGGGTTGTTTGGTTCAAGAAAAGAAAAATAGAATGTTTTTTAGCTCTGTGTGGCTCACCATCATTATTTGAACCGCTGTGTGCTGAAAGTCACAGCAGAGTAATGTTTTCATTGCTTTGGAGTCACGGTTTGGCCGATTTGATGGATATTCACTGTGCTTTCGACCTCCGCTAATTCCTGAGGAGATATCTGCCTCTTTACCTGGTCAATGCTCCATGTCCACCGGCGAGCTGGTCCGCCCGACGCCTGCTGCTGAGCACGTACAACACTCTTGGTTTATTAGAGTCTGCTGTGTCCACCAAAGTCTTTGCTGATAAGTGTTCGTCTTATTTTGAAAAACAGTAAAGGAAAAAGCCAAAGTGGCTACCAGTCAGCACGCAGGGCGCTGAGCAAAAGATGGTAAAAGCTCTATTCAGACGGTGAAAAATAACCTTAACGATTGTGATGAGTTATGTAATGTTGAATTCCTGTATTGGTGGCTGAGATACGCTCAGCGGACATTAAATTACGTTGGTAACGAGGTGTGAAGTCACGCCTACAGCTCTACCTCAGTAGAACAGAACGTTGGCTGGAATAAGCAAAGGCATGGCAACAACACATTAAAAGGTTATCCCAAAATGCATCAATACTGTAGTCTAATAAGTGCATACTTCTGAACAGTTGTAATCTATTTCTATTGAGTTATTGGATTGTTGACCTGGTAGCTGTTTTAAAAATATTCTCCATGGATATGGTTTAGGTTTCTTACCTTTTATCATTGCATTTATACTGGACAAAATCCTAATAGGAGTTAATCTTAACATATAAAGCAGGTCCAGACCAGAGTCTTTCTAAACCACTGAGGAGTGGCAGTAGACAGAGTTTCACATTGCTCACCACTGAATCTCTCCCTCTGTTTGAAGGGATGCTGGTGCTCAGCGTGAGGCTGTAAAGGAAAGCCATTTATTAGCCGTTGGCCCTTGCTTTTCTCACTTCAACACGTCTGCTGCCGTACACCAACAGGTTGTCGGTAATACATTATTTAAAGGTTCAGATATTGACCGATGTGTCCATCTGTAACTGCAGTGCAAAACATCTGCCGCAGTTGTTCATTCCCTTTCCATTTCCAGGATGAACAAAATACAAAGGTTCAAACACAAGTTTTGTTTTCACCCTTAGAAAAAAAAAAAAACATCACAAAAATACATGAGAGAAGAGAAGGTTGTTAAACCTCAAGCTTCATGTGTGACGTGTGCCTTAAATACACGTGCCGCGTGTTATCGTTTCACACCCCTACGTGTACTTACAGGTGTGAAAGTGTGAGTCTGGCGGAGATGCTTCCTCGTGCCGTTCGGTGGAGGCATTTATGTGTTGGTCTCGCAGCAGGTGCATGGGTTGGATTCCCTGTGAGAGCGCACCTTTGTTTGCGTTCTTGGCAAGTGGATGAACTACCTGTGACAGTGGAACTCGACGGTTGTTTAAGGTGTCCTTTTGATGAGAACTTTTTTGTTGTCCCGATTTAGCGTTTTAGTTTTGGAGGCAAAGAACGTGCAACGGATGGCAGGAGGAGGCCGCATCTCTTGCGTTGCCCATAGAGGCGCCTGTGGGAGCGGGCCCACCTCCAGCGCAATGAGCCGTGACTGTTTAATTGCCTGACATTCTGTCAGAGCACACGCCCTCGAAGCTCCGAGAGAAAATGGAGATTTGAAAGTCCAAAGAGGGGATAAAGGCACAACAGACTGTCAGGCTCAGGGGCGGATTACAGATAAGAGGTGGAGCTTTTAATTTGACATTTGTATCAAGTTTGGTGGAGTTCAATTTAGTGTAGTTTTATTGGGCCTTTTTTTTGTCTCCCATGTGTTTTACATGGTTTGCATTTTATCAGTACGGCACTATAAACACTGAGAGCAAGACACAGACAAGAGTAGACTATAGAAAGAGTCTGTAACCTTGCCCTGACGTTATGCTACTTAATCGCTTTGTACTCTCTTCAGCTCTCAGAGGATACTTGAAATTCAATCAGAGCGTGTTTTTTATGATTTAGACATTTAGTGACTGCAAGGTTATTCATGCGCACGCTCTTCCCTGATTATTAATAAATGAAACATCATTTACCATCTCCGCATCCTGGATAGATTCAAAAGCTCCCTTCATTAACGCCATGTCAGTTATGTATGTGTATATATATTTATATATTTATTTCTTCCTTATTCATTACTTTTCTTACTTATTCAAGAAGAAACAAATTCAGTTCAGATTAAAGAGGCCCTATTTACTATCCAGAAAATAATACCAAATGTTCTATAAATATATTGTTTTTTATTATTAACTATGACCTTTATTGTTAATTTATGTATTGCACATTGTTGTTAAATCTTTTTATTACCTAGTTTACTCTTGCTAGTTTTGCAGGATTACCAACCCAGCCTTTAAATCCAATGCTCACCTGCTCCTCAATATTTAAATATAATACTTTTTTCCAGTCTTGATGACTGTGACTAGTAACCTGTTAACAAATGAAAGCTCCCCTTTTCACTGTTGAGATCTGATGTCCTCTTCTCCCTCTCCTCCCCCGTCTCTCCCTGTCAACATTTCCGTGGACTGTTGACGTGAGAAACTGTTTTATTGTAAACCAAAGTCATGCTCGAGCTCTTCATCGTGCGTTTAGCAGCAATCTATGGGAGAACAAAGCTGGAGAAGAAGTGGCAGCACGATGGATCACTGCTCACAATTGAATATTTCTTCTCTCGGGCACTCCCGTCTCCCCCTGCAGGGCAATAAACCGCCGTTGTGTGACTGTGTCATTGTTTGAGACACCAGTGATCCGCCCTGGGCTTTTCCCCTCTCTTTGGCTCCAGCCCTCCATGGCTGGATGGTTATGAGTAAGTGTGTGCAGAGTATAGAATAAAAGATGACAATAGGATTTTCAGCAGTGAGGGATGTGAGTGGGTTGCTCAGTGTATCCAGCTGTGTAGCACTTCATAATGTAATAACTCTGCGTGTGTTTCAAATATTGTAACCTTAAGTAAAACCAAATACTCTTTCTTTGCGATGTCCAATAGGAAACACTGAGTAAAAAAAAAAAATGTTTTGGTTTGTGAACTCAGTTGTCAGGACAAAAAAAAAAAACCCACAACCGCTCTAACCCTTTCCCAAAAACCCTGACCCTGACATTATATTTTTGCAAACCAAGAAGATGTCAAGCCACTGAAACATTCTTGTTTTGGATACAGCTTAATGGAAGTAAATTGGGCCTGTCCACAGCTCCTTTCCCCGTGTTGTTCTATCTACTCACTCTTACCCGAGCCATCCAATCATTTGGATTCCAGAGATTCTAACATAAGTGGTACTTCTCCCAAAACGACACAAAAATAAATAGTCTCAAAGTGCGTATGTGGCATGAAAGTTCAGGCATCCTTTGACGGGGGGGGGGGGGGGGGGGGGGGGGGGGGTCGTCCACATATGTACCTCTAAATTTAAATCACCCCTTCAGTAGGAGCTGCTTAATTCCTTATTACTAGAGAAATGTGAAAAACAACCATCGGCAACAGTGTGACAGCTCAACAACGTATCATCCTGTCGATGATACACACCAGTCTGCTTGTGGTCTAAGCCGCACACGTAGATACTCTTCATTTCACATCAGACATGCAAAGACACTGACGTGCTGTGAGAGCATCTTCGTTTCCCCCCCCCCCCCCCCCCCCCCCCCACACACAGCAGTGTCCAAGCATTCACATCAGAATAGCCAACACACATATGTCTACAGGCTCTGAGTCCATGACCCACATAGTTTAAAGGGACAGCGAAGACGTGCTGTGAGGTTTTCTGCTCGGCATCAGTTGTGTAAACAGAGGCTCTTGGTGGAGCTCATGTCGGATATGATGTCGAATGCCGAGAATTGAGTTCTTCACCATTCTTGCTCAAAACAAAAGAAAACATCTGCGTAGACCCCGGACTTCCACCACATGTTGATTTATTGAACAAAATCTGTTTTCAGTACGAAAAAAAGTTTAATTGAATTCTTGAAACTCGCCCAGCACCACTGTTGATGTCTCCTTGAGCAAGGCATTCACAGCACCCTGCTGCCCCAGTGACCCTCACATCAGACCGCCTTGGTTCGGAACAGCTTCCAAATGTCAACGCCGGTGATTGTTTGAGAGTGGAGCAGGACATTCATTAAAAGGGGATTCAACTTTATAGAATGTAGGTGCAAGGCCATTTTGTGTGCGGGTGCGTTTCCACGCAGATGAGTCACACTTAATGCATTCTAATGGGGGGGGGGGGTTGTTCGTACAGTCAAGGAGAGCAGTATTCAGTTACCACAAATTACAAAGTCCACCATAGCAGAAGAATTTTAAGAGAAACTCTAGATTGTTTTCTGTTCATAGTTGTATTACACGCCACACCAAAAAGCCTTGAGCCCAGTTCTCTCCTCGCGGGAGTGGAAACTCTCTGCTTGTGAGAGGGGGAGAGGAGCGGTGCAGATGGATAGAAAACTGGACCCTCCGTGAAAACACACCGTGGTGGCTGTGTCAGGTGGAAGGCCATAATTAAATAATGAGCCTGACAAACAAGCAGAGAAACATATCCATTAGCGGCGCACCTCCTTCCGAGTCCCTGGGTTTCAGCCACACTGGTCACCAAAGGCTTTTAGGACCTTTGGCTTGCACTGACATTAAGACATCACACATGCTGTGTCACAAAAAACATTTATTATCCATAATTCACTGTTGTAACCCACAAAGAGACACCCGTAACGTTGTCTAGGAGACATGCAGCATTAGACAGCAGTAACCTCATGGGTACTAACCTAACAACTCATAGACTTCTTGAATGCTGTAGGTTTTATAACAGAGGAGCTGTAAATGTAGTGCAAAAGTCACCCGTGTTAAAATAACCAGTGCAAAAAAAAGAATGTTTCTAAAACCATTTCTGATGCTCACAATAGATGGTTCAACATTTCCAAACCTTAGTCCTATTATTTTCAACCAACCTAGTCTTAGGTGGTGGAAAATAAATTGCCGTAGGAGCAACTGGAATCTCTATTTTGTCATTCTATCAAACTGATTGAATATTTCTACACCAAAAGGGAAAAGTAAGAAACCTTACAGCAAAGTGCAGCAGAAAACGATTAGGAACAATAACTTGAATAAATATGCTACAAAGAGGAATGGCCGACAGAAAGAAGTCATTCTAGTGTGTCGCTGATAGAAGACGTACATTAAGCCTCTGGTTTTGTATCAATTCCTCATCCTGATTGATGTTTTGGCTGAAAAATGCATAATTTTAAGGCTTCATATTAAAGCAATTGGAAATATCTCTTTTGGTTAAAATATAGATTTCATAGCCCCCAGGATTTAGGAGTTTAATGTAAATGTTAATGTCTGATGTGAAATAGTTTTTTAGTCAATCCAGTTTTACACAAAGTCAGGAACTTAAATCTTAGTAATATTTAGGCTGCTTCCTCCACCTCATCTGCATTTTTGCCTCATTTTTAAAAAATCAATCAGGGAACAAATGGCCTGTAATGGCCTGCACTTATACGTATAACACTTTTCTAGTCTTCCGACCACTTTTAAGCGCTTTAACACTTCATGTCATCATTCACCCATTCACACCATGTCAAATACGTTTGTCTGTAAGGGTGAAAAAAAGTGTTGCATCTGATGTAAGAGACAACAACTCATAACAGTAGGACTTTCATTTTCTCCTTAATCCATTTACGTTTCCCTCTTATCTGATGTTGTTGCGCATAGCGGTTCTGCCACTTTTCATATCTGTCAATACATTAATGAGGCGCATTGGCCTCATTACACTGCTGGCGGCCTGGCTCTCTGGGGGGGGCCGAGGGCAGCGGGGAGGGAGCAGGCCCGCAGAGGACTGCTGTGTTCTCCACAGAGCTTAGCTTCGCTTTAATCATCTCGCTTTCTCAAACTCTTGTCGTGGCCTTGGGGGCGAATCCCCAGCGCAAACTCACGTCCGTCTCGTCAATATTCTGTCAATTTTTCCAACTGCGGGATCGTCGTGTGGTACATTTTGTTCGGCATCATATGACACTTGTAGACACCATGGGACTCAGCAAATGGCTTGAGGCAATATTAATTCAAAGGTGCTGCATTCCCAGTATGTAAACATCACTACATGCACTACAATATATTATTAATACAGTTATTACTGTGCGTGACAATCAGAAAGCTTGCGTTTTTTAAATATTTTTTTGGAATGTGATGTATTTTTGGGAATTCTTTCTCAGTGGAATGATCAAACCTGATCAAATTAGCCTAAAGCAACCAAACTGTTTGGTTTTAATCATGCATCTCTTGTAACAGATTCTTCTATTTTTGGATTTAGCATTATTCTCTCTTTTTTTCCTCTTGAGGTACACAGAGATTAGTTGTCACATTAAATTAAAGACATGATGAATTATTTCTCCTACAAAAGTTGAAAACAAATGTATGCCTCCAGGGTGTCATGGAACTGAGCGGCCCTCTAAAATATGGAATTTGACAGGATGGTGAGACATCACAGATTCGATATATTGTACACACAATTACATCAACACGTCGTACAGTACTGTTTGTAGCAACATTTGCTTTAAAACTTCAGGTATATGCAAGACAGAACCATTCAAAATATTCTTATTGCCTCTATAGTAACTGTGTCTGCTTACCATTAAAATGGATCTCACAGCAGACAGTATTTCCTACTGTCCAAAATCCAGGCTGCAGAATCAAAACAGATGCCAAATAATGGGCAGTTTTTTTTTCAAAAATAGAACTGTACTTTTTGTCAAGTACCCACTGCCAGGAAGCAGCATGACAACAACATCGCATCACTGTCATGACAGTGCTGTCGCCAGGGGATATAAGAAAGATGAAGGTACTGCCAAGGCTGACGCTCTGTCGAGACGGCCCTGTTAAATCAGGTCGTAGTATTCTGCTGTGTCAAATGTATGCCGGGGCGAGATCGGATGTAATCAAGGGAAACAAGGAGGGCGGCTCCAGCTGAGACTGTGAAGAAAGGGCAATGGCCCACAGAATGATGCTAAAAATGGATTTATCATGCACACACGCCGAGTGAAGCCCCGGCAGGCGGAGGACAGAAACCGCGGCTTAAACCGTCACATCCAACTGCAATTTAGTTTCCAAGTGGCGGTGGTGCTGTTTTCTAAACACGATTCGCGGGGCGGTGAACTATTCCCATCCGTGTGAGCGCTGCAAGATAAACAGTTGGGCGACTCTAGCCTCATCCGTTGTGAAGTCACCGAGGAGAAACATACTCTTTCTTTTGCCCTGCGTTGATGGATATTGATTGGTCGGAGCGGCCCACATCCACAGTACACTCTGGTACCTGCTCCGAGGGACACTGAGGGTCACATTTGAGGTGAAGGTTTCCAGACGAGGACAGAAATAAAGACCTCACATACTGACATATTCAAAACATTATCACAGAGGTAATTTACTCGCTGCGCTTCGGGCTAACCGAAGCTATTTCTAAAAGTGCTTCGGTCCAGATGGCAGGAGGTCTTGGTTAAGAGAATCCGTGTTTTATGAGTCGACCCGAACAAATGAAAGGGACTTTGCAGCAGCGATGCATGCAGCTACCTACAGGTGCCCATAGTGCATTCGTCTTTGGGGATTGGCTCCGTCAACAACTTAACTTGATCGAGAATGTGATGAAGAGGCAGAGATATTCTTACTTTGGACCTACTTCTTGTGAGAAAAAAAAAAGAATTCAGCCCTTCTCCAAGTGGTCACCGGTCATGGTGAGACTTTATGGCGTGGCCGCCGCGGTCCTGGTACACAACTCCCTGACCTCTGCAATTGAGACGCAGGAGGAATACTCCATTCATCTCAAATGACAAACTATTTTAACGCAGACACGATGAGCAGTTGCCAGGGAAAATAAGTTAATGGAGGAGTTGTCTGCCTCTTGTGGTCTAGTGGTGATACCTGCTGCCAAGTCTATGATTAGACCGAACATGCACTAATTCAGCTCAGGCTTGCAGCAGAGAGGGGTATGCACACTGACAACACCCCCAGATGATTCCTTAAAAAAAGTGAGTTACTGTTAATTTAACAGGATAGAGGATTATAAGTGTGTAAGTGTGACTCAGAATGCCTCACCTGACTGGCAAAAGGCTTGTGAGGGAGATTTATCAGCTGACAGAACAGCCAGCTGAACACTATCGTTCAACTCGGGCAGCACTGTGAGTGTGATGTGTTTCGAGGATGAACATTTGAGCGGATGTGACCACGTATTTTTTTTTTTTTTTTTAAACGCGGGTAGCTTTTGATCCGAGAATAGGTATTTGAGAACAGCAGCGCTGTTTCCCCCCCCCCTGCGTGTCCGTACACGTAGCTGAAAGGGTGGCTCACCGCTGCCACCTGTTAACGGAAAGCCCCGGAGGATACGACACCTAAGCCTACAACAATATTATCATATCCAAGACAACATCTAGTCACAATATCATCATATTGGTGCATTGCTCTAATCCTACTGTGTGTGCTCTAAATAAGACGGGTGTTAAACACTGTGAGACACATTTGGAGTATCTGTAAACACAGACTGTGAACCAGCTTAAACCATTATCTCATTGATTCGTAGTGTTGTTTTTGGACATGGTATTTCTCTGTCAACATTTCCCCTTGTTTGTCCATTCAAGCTAGCCAATTGCCTTCATACAGCAGGTTAACATTGCACTGTACATGCATTATGTTTGAGTGGCTCCATTGTTCAAAGGAAAGCAAAAGTGGGCCAACGTTTGGATCATGGCACTTTGAGCTATATGAGCTGTGGTACATTACGTTTGAGGGCTGTTTATTGCTCAATTAATCTTCTTTAGCAAGGTTCAGCTGCTGGGTAGACTTCCTGTTTTCTGCTCCGAAGGGGACACACGGAGCACAAAATGAGATAAGAAAATCATACATGACTGATTTCATTACGTTGATGTTTGAATTGATATTAATTAGAAGATGAATCCAATTTTGAGGTAGGAAAAATTACAGCTCATTTCCATTTTGGTACTCGAGGAAAAAAGGATGGAAGCTGACAGATGCTAAACCATGCATGTGATAAGTAGCACACGTCTGTAATATTACAGTTGAAAGAAAGACCCAAAGCTCTTTTGAAGAGGGGTCTAGTTAAAGATCAGGGGCCAGAAACCCTCCCTTTCACTTAGGACAGAAAGACCAACGAGACGAGAGAAACAGCATGGATGCAAGTGTGCTTCATGGTCGATGGTGGCGCATGGAGTCGTGGTGGCTGGGAGCCGCAAGGTTGGCGGTTCAAAACCCGGCCCGCTCCATGTGCCGCGTCGGAGTGTCCCTGAGCAAGACACCTGACCCCCTAATTGCTCCCCAGGCTGAAATGGAACGCATGGGTTAAAATGCAATGTGAGTCGCTTTGGATGAAAGCGTCAGCTAAATGACATGTTATGTAATGTAATGACGGGGAGAATGAAGGAGGAGTTAGCAAAATTGCATCTTTTCTTTGATCTTTTCAAATCTCTCTTTGGTTTATCTAAACACACGTTCTTTTAGCAGATGCATCTTTCCATGTGTTCGGCATCCTGATACATCTCACGATATTCCTCAGAGCTGCATTGTTGTGCAAAAACTTTTAAAGGCTCATCAATTAGTTGCCTCGGTACATTCCTTCCATACACAAGGCTGGTGTGCTTTATTTTGAGATAATCCTACTAAAACCGTCCTGCTGCACACTCAGGGGCACCAAGTGTGGATTGAACCACTACTGAAAACAATCCCCAACAAAAGCACAATTTGCTATTATTTGAGAAACATTTGTTGAAAAACTGCAGCGCTCAGCGGTTAAAAAGGAAGTGTGTGTGGAATGTGACTAAACAGGGCTCATATTGCCATTTAAGATTACTATGAATATTATTTTTTTTAAAAACATTTCCCTTTCACCTCAGGAGATTTCAGTTCATTATTTGTCTTGTTGATACAGATGATTATTATCATGCAATGTGAAAGTTATTTAAATGAAGACATTCAAGGTGTCGTCACTGTGTAATGCCCGTGATTTTGTTATGGCCCGAAAAGACAAAATGTTTCTGTTTGATAGAAACATTTACTCATGATTGTTGAAAGACAAGTTCTGGAGCAAGAAATAAGCTAATAAGTAAGAAGTTAATGAGGACCAGCGTTTGTTTACATAATAAAGAAGGGATTTTAGACCTGATTCTGTGTTCATATTAGTAATTTGTAAGTATATATATGTGTATATGCTTATATATATATTTATGATATCAAGGTGTGATTTTCCTGTTAATACTTCAGATTTCTCTTAGCGCTATTCTATCTATTACATATTTACACAATTACATTCTTCATGTTAGACCACGTGGAGATTCGTGGAATTTTGTGGAATTTTGAAGTTGGACGTGAGAGGAACATCATTCCGCCATCGGTTTTATTTCTTGAATGAGTTTGATCCCAAATTCCTCCGCGTACGTTCAGTCTGGTTGCTTTCATGTGTCTTCCCATTTCTCAAAGACATAGTGCCATCTAGTGTGCACCTCAGCCGGTTGCATACTGCCGGTTGCAGGTGTACTTGCTATTCATGAGCAATGGCCATTGAAGTGAGAGGGAGGCTTCTCCCAGAAGAACATTCATTATTGGGTGAAAAATCTACACCTTTCCTCTTCTTCCTCGGAGCCTACTCCATACATTTTATGTATTTTGGTTTCACCTCACACTTTTATCTGTAACCCAGTGGATTGCTTTCAATTATCCGTCTCAGCCGAGAGGAGTCGGAGTTGAAGTAGGAAACACTCCTCAGTCTGCACAACGGAAAATGTTTGAATAAAAGTTGTAGCCGTTAAGACGTCTTTATAAATAAATAAACGTCTATTTCCAGTCATGTCCTTCCCGGTTTGTTTCACACTTTTTTTCTGGACAGTTTTTTTTTTGCGAGCAGATCCTGTGAAAAAAAAAAAAAAAAGAGAAGAAGAAGGTGAATCTCTCCCTTGTTAAAGTAAACTTAATGTGTGAGGTTTAGTCAAACATTTCCAGTCAATCTCCTGCATTGAGTGCAGCCCTGACCCTCTGGGCAGCATCAGAGCCGCTGAAGTGCTTTGGCATCAGTGTGACAGGATTAACACATCAAAAGCAGAGTCGGGGCCTACAGCAGCGTCACACAGGCAGTACAGCACCTTTCATGTTCTGCTCAGGTTCACTACAATTTCACGTAAGCCAGCAGCAAGTCAGACAGAAACAGATAATGGGCCGACCTGCTGCTATCACGCTTTCCCTCGGCTTCGCTGAAATATGTCAAATTCTGTGTTTGATGAAAGATTGGAGTTCAACAGGCTCAAGTCAGGAAACGATATCTGACTGTGTCACATGGCTGGGATGCAAAGGAGCATTTAAGTCTGACATTCAAGCTGAAATTATTGCTGCAAGCCTGCATGGTTTCACTTTTCATGATGCAAACATTCGATATTCCACGTGGAAGGAAAATTAAACCCAAATAATCTTTGGGAAGTTGAGATGTCTCAGGGTTATATCCCAAGATGTATAATCCTTTTGATAAGATGCGGCAATAAGCGACGGTGGGGCAGTTTTATAATGAGTTCACAAATGAGATGTATCATGGGTAACAGAGAGTTTATAAAAAAAATCAAGCTCAGTTACCATTTATCATATACGGTGTTATGGTGTATATATATGAATATATACAGTAGATGTATACATAGGACATACGGATTGTTGCAATCATTTGAAGGCTTCAGCATAATTAGGGGAGTAGCTGTCTGTTATCACCTTGCAAAAGAAAAGGCATTGGTCCTTTTATTTATTTATTTGCTCTTGATAAAAAAACGCTTTATTAACAAATTGTGTTGTCTCTTATATTTCCTTCCATATGTGTTTATCATTTTCCACTTTAACTCTCACGGCTGCATCGGCCATATTGGAACACGGACCTGATTTCTTTACATAGCCCCCCCATGTAACAACCCCTGTCGTTGCTTAGGTGGTCGACATAAAAGAGAAACTGAAGCTTTCAAAGAGGTTTTGGTCCAACCTGCCTGAGGCCATGTGTGTGGAGGACAGAGTGACCGCTGGAAATGCCAGTGAGGAGGACTGCTGGAACGGACACACCAAGGGCAGGTGGGTGCACCGGGGGCCCAAGGGCCCAGGGCAGACCAACACAACGAGTCTCGATGGAGACCAAAGTCTGTTCAACTCGACTAATCCTAATCAGTCTAATCCTAGAATAAAGGACCAGATTAGAGCTCGACCGTGCAAAAGGCTTGGCACACTTTTATTTGTCAACTAAAGAAAATGAGGTTGTCTCTTAGATACAACAGTTCATCCTGATTACAATGCATTACACTTTTTTCATGTGAAATGTTTCATTTTTGAAGATTTGAATTTTGCAACATTTGTGCGTCCCTGAAAATCTTATTTCATTTTCAGGGAAAATATTTGTGCTCCAAATGCCGGCCGCCATGGCTGAGGTCAAAGTTAAATGATTTTTGCAACTTTTTATCACACCATGTGTTAAATGTGATGTAAAGTCTGATGTACACAGCATTTGTGTTTTAAATACTATGAATAACATAGAATAAGCTGATTATTTCACCCTTTTATTGGTATTGCATGTGGGGGCTGCTGCCATTTTTCTGTGGGTGAAATGTTAACTCCTTCAGAGGTCCCCAGCTGAGTGACCCGGGCTTATGGGAAACAAACGCTGTTGTGTGTGAAGGTATATGCAATGGCCTCACATGTCGGCCGGCGGCTTGTTTATCAGACAGGAATGCAGGCAGCTGACATGGTTTCCCTGGGAAAATAGACCCCAAATATGTCAGATTATTACTTAATAGGTTTAACGGATTGGGTCAAGTTCTGGTGTTACTGTTATTACCTCAAAGAGCAATTCTGACGTGCTGTATGATGAATAGCTGTCATAAAACAAGAAAATATTTGTTTCTTTTTCATTAATAACAAGATTTGTTATCCTTTTAAGATTCTTCTTCAAGACATATAGTTCATCTACTTTATTATATATTTGACCTAAAGGTACTTTCCTGAAGTTCAAAAGGATGGACTGACCCACCAGGTGAACAACCCCGAGGTGGGCGTGGACATCACCCGCCCAGACACGCAAATCCGCCAGCAGATCATGGCTCTGAGGGTGATGACCAACAAGCTGAAAAACGCCTACAACGGCAACGATATCTACTTTCAAGACTCAAGTAAGCAAATTTCCATTTTCCATGTGCACCCATGTGACACATGCTACTTTTATGAAAAGGAAAGCTCTTGAGAGAAACATCTGGTTGAGTGCTCCACCATGTGCACCATCATCACACATACACCATTGCCATTTTATACACATAAAAAAAAAAAAAAAAGGTTTGGCTTGTGTTCTGCGTGGCAGGTGACGAGGGCAGCAGCTCGGGCAGCGGCAGCGGCAGCACAGAGGTCGGCCCCACTGACATGGACGTCGCCGCCGCCACCGAGGCCCCGGTGGTGGAGGCCGACCGCAGCGGGCCTGTGGACGACTCGGCCCGGCTCAGCGCACCCTCCGTAGCCCTGACAACCATCCTGGCCCTCTCCGCCCTGGCTCTCCACCGGCAATGGAGATAATGTCGAAGGAACCGGGGCGAAAATGGACAGGCTGGGGTCTTCTTTTTCTTTTCTTTTTTTGTTGCTGTTTTTGTAATCAGGCAGATCGAAGCTACAGTCAACCAAATAGGAAATAGGCTGCCAGTCTGGAAGCGAAGGGAGTCTGCTCTGAAGAAGAGAAGTCGCATCATGACAACCCACTTTTCCAAAGATCCTTGGACTTGACATTTTAGGGCATCACTTCACCACCTGTCACTGATGCCAACCCCCAGCAAACTGCTTCAGAGATTTCTTGCACATATGGCAGGTATTAATGTTGGTCTCAATGTGGAAATATATAACACGCACTTTTTTATTTTTATGCCAAAATTGTCTTGTGATGGAAAATGTTGAGAATGTTGTCATTTGATGTACCTAAAAGAGGCCGAAGAAGTGTAATATTTGGTTTATATTATGTTTTGAAACAAACACAAGGGACAATGGCGGACAATCTGGAACATGTGGTTTCCACCTTTTTGGATTGAATCCTTGTTCCGTTGCCATTAAACAATGTGCCAATTATTGATTTTTTTCTGTTTTTGATCAGATTTAACAACTAAATCATGTTGCTTCATATTCAATTTCTCAGCAATTTCAAGGTCAAAGGATACATTTTTCACAGTTAAAAGGGATCATTTTGCTTTTTTTCATACTAATTTTCCTTGCAAAAAATGTATCATCTGCACAACATTATCATATCTCAAGCTGGTTCCTCAAGCTTGGCGTCAGGAGTTAACAGCCTCAACAGAACTAATGTGGAGCAATAGAGAGTCATTTCATCATAGTGAAGCTGCTTCTGCAGTGTTGTGGGGTGGGGTGCATGTCCCAGTGTGTAATTAATGAATTGATGTCTGAGAGGGCTTGACAAAATATAATCCTCTCTAACATATATGTTTTCATTAATCAATAATAAATTTGTTTTAAGGTCTTACCAGCACTCATGACCTGCAAGCAAAGTCCATCAATAGAGAATTAATCAAAATAACCATTCATAAAAGATGTGTAAAACATTTCTGCTGACATTAATACGCTTTGTAAAGGCGCAGTAATTGAAAATCTTATAAATGTGTAAATGGACTTTGCAGCGTAAGAAGCACACTTTTTCAATACAGAATCACCATCACAGAAGACTGTTGACTGCTGTTTTAATCATATTAATTTCCTATCATTGGGGCCTCGGACGTTTTATTCTGAATCCTCAGTATTTTAACAACATTACGTATTTTCAAAAAATACTGGATTTGCATACACAAACAAGAAAATGTGCCCCGTTTGCATGTATGATTAATTATGCAAAGCCTATCCTGCAACTGCTATCAAAGTTTGGATTGTATAACTATTACAATTAATTGTAGTGTTTAAAAAGGAACAAAACTGAAACACTGTCACCAGGACTCTTATGTTAAGTGTTGCTATTTCTGTAAACGCATTACTACAGGTATTCAAAGTGTGGGGGGAATTATTAGGACAGGAAGTTGCAAACGGCACACAGTGGTGTCAGGAAATGCAAAGCTAGGCCCCCTCGACGTATCTGCAAAGCTTGGATGGTTGTGTCTGACTGGGAGCCGACCACCGTCACCTGTGAAATGAGAATCTGTGGAGACTGGACAGGCCTGAATGCTTCGGTGAAGCTCCTCAGTAGAGCGCACTTACAGAGAATGTGAGAGGCCTGGCACTACTGAGGAGGGAGGGGGAGGGGGGGGGGAAATCCTTTATGTACGCCCACTGTTCTCTGAGAGCCCGCCAGCTCCATAACAACAGGCCTAAGCTCACACATTCAGTGTTTTGCCCTTTGCAGTATACACCAGTGGATACTCGCTTTTCTTTATATATTTATGTTTTGCATACACATTGTACGGACAGAAAAAATAGAAATATGTCATGGGTATCATTTAAAAGGATTCTTTATTATGAATACTGATCTAACAGGATGCTCTTTTTATGTTTTGTATCATTCAACTTTTAATGGTAATATTTTTGCAATAAAATATTTAAAAATGGAAGGTCTGGTGAGACAAATTATCTGAAATGTATAGGGAGAAGGAAAGGTTATGAATCCACTTTTTTTAACAATGTATTTCTGTACAAAGTCAAATCCTAACGAGGAGAGGTATATAACAAGTTAAGCAAATATGCCTTACTGTTTCCAGTGCAATTGAGATGATTGCATTGTTTTGTTACTGTTATTGAGAATAAATATTTATTGAAAAATTCCAATTAAACTGTATTGCATATTTGTTTAGATAAATTCACACAAAATGTAAACGGGACCAATGATTTTTTCAGCAAAACTAAACGGAATGTTAGTAAACCAGTAGAAGTATACATTAATTGTTAATGATCTTGGGACATTACTATTAATATATTCTAATTAAATTTGTTTTATACGTTTTTCTGATGCGTGACAATATGGCCCACAGATGGCTATTCCATCTCCCTCAGGTAAGTATTTAGACACTTTGGAGAACAAGTCAAATCTAGGCTTCCTCTGTGTACTTTCTCTTTGTAAAGTCTGCTTTTATCAGGGGTTCGAAGCCTCTGTTTCTTCGTTGACGCAGGTAGAGCACAAAAACAAGGAGAAGCACCAAGAGACCAATGAAGACCCCCCCCACAGTGGAGCCCAGCACAAACACAGGCGGCTCTCCGTCAGCGTCTGTAAAGATGAAGCACAGGTGGAGAGATACTTTATTTCCAGCAAAAGATATTAACAAAATAAAAAAATCCGTCATTTGTGACAAAATGAGATGTTATAGTGTGGATTTGATTCTAATTTGAAGGCCCAGGTGTGCATTTGTGGCATTTTAAAATGTCGAACCACCCAAAAATAGAGGTCGAGCCATTAGTAGGACAAGCTGAAACCACTACAGGGGAAATGCAGGGTGGTTATAGTATTACCAGGATGTAATTCATTCATAAGACAGATAGCCTTGTACAGGTGACAAAAAACAAACTTTTTTTGTTAATCATTCAAAAGCTTAAACTGCGAGAGCAAAAAGACATTAATTTCCCCTTGTAGTCCATGAGATTCAAGTGACAGTTAAAGATTTTGCTCAGATTAAACTTGTGGCCAAAAATAGTAATAAGTGAACTTTAGATGTTCTGTTTTTGTTTCTTTTTCCAGAGACGGTTTTTCCTGTTTACATCCGTTATGCCAAGCTAAGCTAAGACAACCTCACATCCACTATTCAAATATGGCAGTGGAGTTATATTTCCATAATAAAACTCTAAACTCATTATTTAATCACATGCTTACCCTCCAGGGAAATGGCGTAAGAGTATCCCAGCTGCTCCGATGTAACATATATCTCCTCGTTGGTGATGGGAGGGAAGAAGGGAACCATGTTGTAGTCCCTGTTATGCCCGATGGGGGCCATCTCATCTGGGAAAGTGGCACTGGACGGAGGAAAACGTTTCATCCACTCGTCAAAGATCGCATCGGTGAAAGCATGGAGCACCTGCGGGACAAAAACACCGGGATTTAACCCACAGCAACTCCACTGCTGAGCAGCAACTGAGAGTGACGCGAACTCCGACCCTGACCAGAAAGATGGGGTCGTTGGCCGCTGAGTGAGACAAAGCGCTGGTTCCATTGAGCAGGGAGTGGACGAGGTTGTGAAGGTTACTGACGGATTCGTCCAGTTCTCCATCTGGCCTTTCGTACCCCTCGAGAGCATTTCTGTTGGTGACAAAGTGTGTTGAACAGCAGTTGGGGTGGTAAGCCACAGGTGTACGTTTCGTAGGGTCACAGCGCCGTCGTACCTGAAACTAAAGGAGGAGTTGGTGAAGTACGGGGGGCTGTCGAAGTCTCGGATTCCAAGGCAGCTTCTGACGTCGGTCATGGTGGGCAGCGACGCGTTTCCTGCCCCCATTACCCCCCTCTGAATGAAACCTTCTCCGCTGCCGTTACAAAGAGTCACCAGGCGATTGTACTCATCCAAACTGGAAAAATGAATGAAATGTAACATGTAACAATGTAAAATTGTAGTTTTCTACCAATCAATCAATTTCTTCGTAATCTAAACAATAATGATTTGGTCTGTCTCTCCTCCGATCAGTGTCTTGTGCTGACCTGTCACATACCACCCCCCATCTGGAGAATCTGGACTGGTTGCTGATGAGGGACGGGTTGTCTGGGTTTTGGCCCCCGAGCAGAGAGTCGGTACAAACATCACACTCCCTTTGCCCGGTGGCAAAGTTCCAGTATGGGATCGCAAAGTTCTCATTGCCAGTCAATCGCTGCAAGGAATAGAAGCAATTTATTGGTATAAGTAGACATTATTTTAATCAACATGGAATTAAGATGGCTATTATATGAGCACTGATTGCTGTTAAAGAATTGTGATTTCTTCAGTTTGGATACGGACACAGATCTTCACGTCAACTCATTTTTCCATAGATTCCCTGTCTCGCTGCAATTTTAAAAACATTTTGGACCAATATTTTATGTCCTCAAAATCTTTTACATCCATTCAAGCATGAATCTTAATGGAAGGGCTGTATGTGCCATAATAAAAAGTAATTTGGGGGGCAGATTACTTTCAAATGCCTTTTCAGAATGTATGTAAGATCTAATTGATGGATAAACTGGTTAAATAGTTTGGGGAAATAACATGTCTTGTGTCGCCGTGGCCTGGAAATACCTTCCTAGCTCTCTTTGTGTAAACTACAATTGCAGATTCTGAAAAGCAAATATTTGAATACACAATGAAATAAGAAACGGCATTTCACAGTGACAACTGCTTGGCTGAGCCAAAAACGACCAACTTGTGCAGTATTTGTGATCCCATCTGGTCATACAAAAAAACAATTAGTTAAAGCGTATGTTTTTAGGATATTGCACATACCTGTAACTCTCTTTCCAGGCTGAGGAGGTGATATCTGTGCCAGGTGATGAATGCTGGTCCTTTGTGTGAGAAATCAATTGCTTTGAACGGACGACCGGGACCTGCAGGAAAAAAAACATCATGAAGCGATAATGGGCCTGTTGCACACTAATACATGAAAAACAAACAGGGGTATAATTTAATCAGGATATGATTAAAAAACAATTCATTGAATTTTTTCAGAATAATTACATTTTAATATCACAGTCAAAAAAAATCCTAACAATATTTACTGCCCCACTGAAATTAATTGTTTTATGTTTACCAAAAATACAATGCATGTAGCACGTTTTCTTATTCCAAAGCTGTATTGCTTTGATAATGTTGAGAAACGCAGCAACCATGTCCTTTCAAATGCTCATGATCAACAAAAATACATGTTTAAAAAAACTCAAAAATTTTAATGAAATGATTATACCTCAAATACATGTGGTCAAAAGCATTATGGATTAGGTCTACAAATAGTATGCACTGCTATTATTTACAAATGTCTGGAGCAATTTGAAAATCAACCACATGAACAGTTCCAATAGCTTTTATCCCACGGAGAGGCGGCCTCGCTGATTTACCCAGAAGAGTGTCTCGGACTGAGTAGTAATGTTGCCACACAAAGAAGTCGTAAATGGAGATGTTGGTGAACTGGGGCTCAGTTCCATTTGGTCCCAGTAGTCCCAGCCAATGCTGGGTGGCGATGACGTAGTCTGGTTGGGTGGTGTTCTTGGACAGTTCCAAGACATTGAGGAACTCCTGCAGCTCTCCGGCGGTCAGCGAGTGGATGTTTTTTCGCTGCACGGGGGCTTTCCTCTGGTCACAGTTTAAGCCCGTCCAGCCAAATTTGCACTGACCACAGTCATAACCAGCAAAGTTCCCTGAAACACGGAGCGGCAGCATGTTGATGCATCAACTCAATGTTCGCCGACGTCGTCGACGCTTTTCCAGCTTTGCCAATCAAACAGTTTGAATGTTCAACAAAAGCGCACGTGACTCACCGGTGCATCTGCAGGTCTGATTGAAGAACTTGGTGGGCCACCTCTCCCTGTCGTCCACGTTCCTCAGTCTGTACGGCCCTCCCCAGGGTTTGCCGTCGACTCGAACGGCCGAGCAGTTCCCCCTCCCCGACAGGGAGCCGCACACGTTGGCCGGATCGGGGCCGAGAGCCGGGCAGCACTGCTTGGACACGATTCCCTCGACCGTGCAGCACACGCGAGGGAATTGAGCCCCCGCAGGCTCAGACCACAGGATCAAAAGAACAAGACCAAAGCACAGAGCGTTCATCATATTTCACCTGTTTGCTCTCCTCCGGTTAGTGGTGGTAAATCAGTCCGCAGATCAACTTTCAGCAGGTAAAAAACTGACGATTAGTTCCCCCCCGAGGAGTGTGGAATCTCGGTGAGCAACGGTTCCCCGGCTGTGTATCTTTAAATTAGATTCACCGATAGTCTTAACATCTGTGGAAACAACAGTTAAAGGGTGACTTATGTTGTGTTTCAGTTGGTTACACGCACATTAAGAGCGCCTCTAACTTGTGTTCCTGCTTTTGTAGAGCCGGGGAGGATTAAACCGTGGGTCTTGTGATCGTCACCTGACAGCAGAGCTGGGAGCTGCAAGATCTGCATGAATACCAAGGAACTGCCACAGGGGATTTGGAGACACTTTGTAAGATTGCATCTGGTTCATTACTTTTCCCAAGAAACAGAGACAGGCACATTTGTGGCGTCCTTGAAGCAGACGGTATAGCCACGTGAGAAGTCTAATACAAAATACATGACACATTGATTTGTGAACACGGGCAATTCAGGGATATTTCTAATGTAACATTTGAAATTGTCTTAGAAAACAATTTGCTAACTTGTTGAGTCATTTTCAGCTTCTGTGATGAAAGGACTGTTTGGAAAAAAGACACATTTGATCCAGAGCCCCTTCTGTAAATCTGTTATATATATTCGGAGGAGGGATCAATCACTCCAATCCAGCCAGAAGGTGCAGTTCGGGGGGTTTTGGAGCTTTTTATATTAGTGGGACTCTTATCATCTCTTTGTTTATGTGAGAGAGAGCATTTTACCCGCTGAACCATTCATTTTTACAAAATATGATTTAAAGATATTTCAAATTTTGTAACTATGATTTAAGTGAATATTTGTTATTATTTTTACATTGTAAAAACATTCTTACATGCTTACTAAAACAATGGCGGACATAGTCTGAAGGAATAAATCTGGTGAATATTTGATATAATCAAACTATAAATAATTATACAAATTGTATACTATTGGCACTGACATCCAGGTTATAGGGCATGAAAAAATGAAAGTCAGACAAGTTGACAAGCAGACAAGGTTGCTTTAGGTGGTTAGTGGGTTTCTTTAAAGAATTCTAGGAAAATTATTTTCTGAGAGGGGGTATTGCTTTCTAATTACCAACAATAAAGCCATTTAGGTCAATTCCATCACTTCACTCATATACTTTAGTCACTTGTGACTAAAACGAAGTCAATCACCCGGTCATGCGTTTTCTTAAGAAGTCATGGTGAAGTGATATTATTTGTTTTTTCACGGGCATGAATGAAGATAATTCATCTTGAGTTGAAGCGCTCTTTGTTCAGAAGCAGGAGTCACACAACCATCGAGGACGCTTGATGATGGTTGGAGCTCATGATTGCTGCGTCTCTTTGTCTTGACACTCTTGGTGCATTCCGGTGGGCTGACATGTGACTGCTAACAGCTAGAGAACCGTTATGAAGTGCTTTTCAAGGAGCTTCACTATGGTAATGAAAGCTATCAATTCATAAGTGATGTGTATCATGAATGAGGCAAGATTAAGTGATGTAAAAACATTTGGATAAGTGTTCCATTCTGATCCCTCACTGCTCTCAATTCTTCATATGTGTAAAATATTTCTATATAGTCCACGGCCTCATTAGATCCTATATATATTCATACAATTGCGCTTTAAGTACATGAAAATGAAAATTGAGGTTTTTTATGATAATAAAAAAAATGTGAATCTTTGTGACTTTAATAAAAAATAACCATACAATTATTTTGGCAGTCAATATCACACCAGAAAAGGGTCAGATTTCAAATCAGAGTCCAAATCGCCCTTAAAGTCTGATAAAAAAAGATAAAAATGACACCAGCTTCTGAGAAAACTCATGTGTGACCACTCAGTCTTTTGCGGTCCATGTTGGGTTCACTGAACTCAACAGGATTAGTGAGCTGAATTCCTGGAAGAAGGCAGACGGAAGGCCTCTATAGAAACAATTACACATTTATGTCCATGAAAGAGAATATGTGCGTTTGTGAGCGAGAGAAAAAAAGTAATTAGACTTATGGTGTATGTGATTCCAACACATTTACTGACTTGACTTATTCATCACAGTCATGGCTTGTCAGCCTTTGGAAAATTGGATGTTTTGCATGCAAAATGCATAATCCATAAACAGAATTAAAGACCAGATTAAATCAAATGCAATGAAGTGGAAAGAAGACATAAATGCTTAAAGGGCTAAACTCATTGAGGATAATGAAAAAGGAAACAGTGTGCACACAGTGAGCTCCTTCAGTGCAATCTCTGTTAAATACTGCAATCATGCAGTTTCTGAGAGTCTAAAGAAAACTATAATTAAGTTTAAGTTTCTTATATTTGAGAAGATGCACACTTGAAGAAAATATATATTAGCATTTGATAATTATTTATTATGAATTGTTAATTGAGAATAGAAAACTGTATTGGAAATATATAGCATAGCCAATTGTTTGTTTTTCATTAAATAGCCTAATCCTGTAAGATTACGTAGCACAGTCATTGATTTAAACAAGTAAGAACCAGAAATCTGATCGACCCTCAACGTCGCTGCTGTGTGAACTCCTGAGTTGTTTAAAATCCATATTGTGTTCAGGTATTTGAACAGAATGATCCTTATTCTTATAAATACTTATCTTCCATTATTATTTTAGCTGGCAGTTGGACATTTTTTCGAACCAAAGCTAACTTCTTAAAAGATGTGTAAATAAACAGAATCCATTATTCTTACTGAAACACAGGATGGAGCCAGAGAGCCACGAAGAAACAGGCTTCCACACATAATTCCATGCTGTCTGAATGACAAACAGATTTTATATAAATGGAAAATGGGCCTAGATTTAAAATTATTTTTTATTTGCAAAATGTTGTTGATTCGTCAGAACGGCGAATAAATAACTATCTGTATATTTATCCGCGGCTATTTTGAGTGAACAACATTGAGGAATATATTTCTTAAACCATACAAAGGAGTAGCGGTAAGTGCAGATTTTGATTTGCATCCATTATTTGTGATAAAACTCAGTGCGTCTTTTCGTTCTCCTTCACAGATGTGCATAATAGTCCGTGTGGAGTTCTTCTTCACAGATGTGCATAATAACCCAGAAAGCATCTTTGAAGCAGGACAAACAACACCGTTTGTTCACAGCCTTTCCCCACAGAGGGAAGTGATCATTCATTTGTGAAATGATCTCCTTGTTACCATGTCGATGAAGAAATGCCTGCATTTTCTTGACAGCGCTGTGAATGTTGCACTTATCAACCCCTCTCTGCATACACTTTAAAGGAATATGTGTTACGTAAATAAAAGGCCTTTTGTTTTTCTAATTGAAACCACTTCAGTGACATTTGTGAAGAACAGTAGCTCAATGTCCTAATAACTGGTGACAACAGATTCACATGTTTTCCCTGTTTTATTTGGTCCTCTTTCCTTAATGATGTAATTTGGAGAGCCACTCGGCACCCGCTGCTGGGCTTTTAGGTGTCTTTTCCATATTCATATAAGCTTTCTTTTTTAAATGAGCATTTAATTTAATTCCTTTTTCAAATAAAATGTTTAAAAACAAGTACAAAGATGGATAGCTGATTGCAAAATGTTGCTGTTTGGACATTTCTAGCATAAAACCTCACATACAGATAATCAATTTATATAAAACAAACAGAAATTATGAAAGGTTTTATAATAAGAGCTGCCTACAGGTCATTATTATAAGTTGACAATAACCTCTAACAATTATGATGTAGCTTGCCCAACACTTATCATTTCTCTCCCGTACTGACCATTTTCTTCCCTGGTGAAATGAAATCCACTTTGTACGATTTTCACTTACTTACTTACATTTCCCCTGCTTGTATTTAAAAACAACATTCATTAAATCTCCTCAAAGTCTCCTCTCATTTCTCGTTATATATTTTGTCCTTTTTCTACAAAAAGACAGAACAAATGTCAAGAAGAAGAATATATTTAGAGAGTGTGTCATGCAAATATTGACAGTAGTTGTGTTAGCTGTTGTATGGTATTATGAAGATATCTTTTGGTGAGACAGAGTGATACAGTTGAGAAAGAGGATGCAGTGACTGCAGACCATAGCAGGGGGGCAGTGTTGCTGTTTCTGGTGGCACCGGTGCACCAGAAGGACTGGCCCCAACAGTTTGCATTTCCTTCAGGATGCTCCAAGAAATATACCATGAAATAGACTAGTATTGGACATCTTTGTACTTTAACTGTCACCATTTCAAATATAAAGCGTGCCAAGCAGTGACTGACAGTATATACAGTGGGTTGGGTGGTATGCAGTCAAATGAAATGACTAGCCTGCATGGAGTTTTAATCCTCTTTAAGACTCCTATCCATCGGCAAACTAATATCTAGAGGCCACATATTCCTCTGCACTAGTTTTTTTTTCTTGTATAACCCAGTTTTCTTGCAAACTGATATAGATGATTCACTGGAAAATAAGATTAAGAGTTGTGCTGCAAAACATGCTTGAGGTCAAATTATTTGGGAGATTCCAATGATATACTCATTATGCTATAAAGCCATTTCAAGGACGAGCAGCATGAAGAACTGTGTTGTCGAGTAATTGCCCATGAAGGTCAACATGCGTTCAAATTGATGAAGATGCTATCCATTTTCCTCAGTAGGAAGTGCACAGTCTATGGGAAACCTATAATGCTCATTACATGCATTAAATGAGTCTGTCCCAATTACTAATCAGTCTCATGTACCATTAGAGATGGATATTAGAAGTACAAAACAGACCCGTGGGCTTTATTCTCTCGGAGTTCAGTACAGTTTCCTTTAACAGTAGTGTTGGCATTTTGGAAAATTCAAACCCACCGTCCTCAAAAACTTTTTTTTCGAATATAATAATATTCCAAAGACGAAGGTTTCACCTATTATCACTTAAGCTAAAATCTCTGAAATTGTGTCACACTAAAGAACTATTGTTTGCGGAAAAAAACCTAGCAGTGGGATACTTTTGTGTTCACAAGCAACGACAAAAAAACTAACCATTTTGCTTTAAAAAAAAAGAAAAAGAAAACTACACTGTTTATTTTGCTATGCCCCAATCAGAATATTGGCTAGACCCTTCAGTGATTCTTTCTTCAGTGATTCCCGCCCACCTCTCTGGCAGCTTACCGATTTACATTTGAGCATAATGCAAGCATTAGAGGAGGCACAAGGCAGGCCTGATAAGTTACAAAGTGCTCCAGGGGTAAACCTCGTAAGAGAGGGTTTGGAGTTATTTACAGCGTTCAAATCCTTCAAAAATTCATGTCTGGAAGATGAGATTGGTTTTGCAGTTGATGCTTTGCACACAAAGCAAACACAATACACATGGAGGTTGTTTAGCTGTAAATGACCGGATGACATTAATTCTAATTGACTGATCTCATCCCATGCTTAGGACCAGTGTGTACGATACTGCTCAGGACATAAGGGTCCTGTCAAGGCACAATGTTGTGCACAAAGCCCAAAAAAAACAACCAGAAACACAGCGATTGGCTTAAGAAATGAGAAACACAGAGAACTAAAAATGGTTTCAAATGCAATTTAATTTCAATGAAGCAATACTTAAGTTGTATGGCATTTTCTATTCAAAGATGTGTTTTGATTGTGCAATTCTCACAATAAGAGTGCTCAGAAATTGCAAAGCCATTACAAAGGAGGTTAAAGGCAATGGAATTCTTTCTTATCACAAATGCTTTCTGTACAGTTGTTCCATTTGAAATGCATTTAATTGCAAATAGAAAAGAAGAGAGAGAAAGCCAACAATGCGAGGGGTCTGAAGCATTTTTCTCGTCTGCTTTGAGTGAGCGTATTCAAATCTGAGCAGGCAGACAATAAAGGAAAGGAATCGTGCTCTGAATAGCCTCTCTCTCTCTCCCTCTCTCTCTCCCTCTCCCTCTCCCTCTCCCTCTCTCTCTCTCCTTTTCATTCCCCGGCCAATTCTCAGCCTTCCTCTTCTCTGCCGTTAAGGGCGGGCTTTCCCCTCACAGCTCAAACTCCCTCCAAAGAACAACACATCCACCTGATTGCAGGAGTTGCACGCATGTAAATCACTTTTCACTGTGCCCCTCTGTAAGGGGGCCATTTTCCTCCCGTTGGAGCGCCGTCCATGACAATCTGCCGGATGTGTTCTGGAGTCCATGTGGCGCTCACCCACTTGTTCGACAGGGGATGCTGCCTCTTGCTCCTTGTCTTCTAAAGCCACGGCCAAGCCTTGACCCGGGATCCCTCTCCCCGCTCGTTCCATTGAGGGGAGGAGTGTGAGGGGATCACGGGGCACAAAGTGCTTGAAGCCTGGGTCTTTGTTGGGCCAAGCAGGGAGAGAACACCCCTGGCAGATATGCTGACAATCTCATGGGAGCAAGAGAAGAAGTTAAAGCAAGAAAGTGCACCCTTCAAACTTTCCAGTGCAGTGCTAGGAATTTTATTTTTTTTTTCTCAACAAAGATTTATACATATTTATACAAGGCCAAATACTGATAGGAAGGTGGTGGAGAAAAAAAATCTTGGAATTGCAGAGGTAAACTATATGTAAATGCCATAAAGTAATAGACTTGTAGTGCAAATCACACCATTTTATCTTTAATTTTGCTTTCGTACCCTCCCCACTCCCCCCCCATCCTCTTTCCTCTGGCTTAAAGGTGCATCAGAGATATGCATTTAAGCATATTCAGAACACGGGGCGTGAAATTAAATGTGTGGCAGAGTGAGAAAAATATACAGACGCTGGAGATGCCTTAAAAATAGTCATTTATGCAGATGGAGAGGAGTGAAATCATTTGCAATGGGATGACCCTCTCTCCAAGCATTTCTCCCCTCACTGTTCTTCCCTAATCTTGCACTGTATCTTCATTTTTCATTGAACTCGCCAGTTTGCTGCTAAGCAGCCTTGTAGATAAGGCAAAGTGCTAAAAGGAGACGACAGAAGGAGCTCAGTGGGCCCGTTTCTATTGCACTTTCACCCAAGGCAATGGGCAGAATTTAACGGATTCCTTCCAACATATGTTTTTGCCAGATAAGTAAACAGTGTGTGTCGGAAATGAAAAAAAAGCATTTGCAATTTAATGACATTACAGCTCCCAGCTTAGCCCGCCGTGCTGCGAGGCGAGGAGCAGAGAAAGGGGAGAGCGGAAGAATGGAACCGGGTGTCATCAATGTTTTTTTGTTTTTTTTCTTTTTCCCTGCAAGAAGCAGCAGTGAATTCTTCTTATTCTTTTCAAAACCCCTTCCCTTCTCCATCCCTTCCTGCTATTTTGTTCTCTTGCCCGTAGTTTCCTCGCCTTTGTCGGATTGAAATTATCTATTATTTTATTCAGGAAACTTGCCATTCTACCATCACCAACATCTGATTTCCTGAAGCTGAAAAACACATCTCGCCCCGGCCCATGGGTGCTCTCTCTCTCTCTCTCTCTCTCTCTCTCTCTCTCTCTCTCTCCCCTCTTCTCCAGCCTCACACTCCTTTGTCTGGCTTCATCAAAGTGCAATAGATGCTTGTTACAATAAAGAAGTGCGAGCCTCCATGTTGTCATAACGTTCAGACGTGACGTGACCAGCAGGCGCTGGAGACACAATCTCCTCACAGGCTGTATTTCAGTGACGGTAAAGGATCTCTCCATCCCATGTGAAACCCACTGATTTGCTCCTTCTCCTCCCTGCAGGCTGTCAGGCTGCTGCCTTATTATAGAAGGCTAATTGTGCAGGAAAGCAGATTATGAGAGGGGTAGGATGTACTCCTTGACCATGTGCTAATGTGATGACAAGTTTGGGGACCCTCTAAGCGAAAGGCGTCGCACGCCAGGGCACTTTTGGCACTGGCTATAATCTCCCTTTGGTATTAACTCAGCAAACCGGCTTGTTTGAGTATGGATCAATCGCTCGCTCATTATTTTTACAAGAAAGCTTTATATTCAAGGCGCTTTCCTGGTGTTGATCTCTCATTAACCATGCTATGTAAATCCACCGGCAATCCCTGTGTAAGGGATACGTCACCCCGGGGCCCAGGGCTTGCAGAAGCATGTTAAGGAGAGAAAAGGGGCAGGAAATTTGGGTCACTTGCCTTCGCCAAAACTTGAATTTCAGGTTTTTGCTTAAAGCCCCCTGCTCAGCTTTTCTCTTTTAATGTGTTTTTGTTTGGTGATGTTATGTTTTAAATGTCAGCCCCGGAGCTGTCCAGCAAATTAGGAGGCACAAAAAGCCCAGTCTCAGTATCGCTTCCAAGTGTTCATGTTACCTCTGCAATCGCTGCTGGCTGCAACATTACACACACTGCATTCACTCGCGGCCTTTTATCACCTCTGAGTGTGTTGACTGTACAGGTGAGAGGTTAGATAGGGTCAGAATGAGGTGATAATATTACAGGACTAAGTATGAACGCCCGATTCCTCCTTTTGCCGATGTGAAGTTATTAGCCACCAGACACAAAACTAACTCATTCATCTGAGCAGAAAGGGCCCGACATGTACCGCTCCATCTTTAATCTGCGAGAATTGAATTAGCTGTCAGGATGCATTGTGAATCAAATTAAGGGGGGACATATTTCCTACTTGTTTACTCGTTTCTTATACAAACATCCAACAATCCATGGGGCTCAGACATCTGTTTGCCTGACAAGAGATCACGATGCACGTGGTTAGGAAAAGCAGAGTGTGCTGCCATACCTGGCTCCACTGCGCTCTGGCGTAGTGAATGACGCGACAGGAAAGTGAACCTGACAGCACCAGGCAACAGTTCGGCGTTTCCTTTGCGCCCCGTGTGCGCACACACACACCTCTCTTATTATTGCTGCGTTAGCTACGTATATTTTTACACCTGTCTGCACTGCTATCAAAGACAACAGGTCTCTCTTCTACACATTCATGTTCATTTGTGTCACCGGTAACAGTGGTGTGTGAGCCATCTCTTTTCTATTTTGAAAAGGACTGTCGAGGCGCACTGCACTTGACCCATTTCTATTTCTTCCTACAAAAAACTTCAGCGTTGTTTGCATTAAAAATTCTGAAAGTTCCAGACTTTTCCACCGATTTGTTGCAAACGATACAATACTTTTAATCTTTATTGGCAACTTGGACAGTTATCTACTTTGCAGTCGAGGAGGAGGCTTAATAAATAGTTTTTCTTAGGTGTGCAATAATGAAGAGAAGCGTCTAGAAGAGAAGGACCTCTCGGTGGGGAGTAAGAGAAAGACACAGACGCAGCTTCAGCTCCTAAAGCCTTGTAACGTTTTTCTTAGCAGCACGGTGAGTGAAGGACAGACTTTTGATTGCTTTCCCTTCCTCACATCCTTTTATAGATCCGTTTTCTTCCCACACACGAGCAAACAAAGCAGGTTTAAATACAATGCCACAAAAGCCATTGCCTTCAAAGTACTTCTGTTCTGTTGCAACAAAGAACATGGAACATTTCCACAACACAATATGACCAGGAACAGCGGGATGATGCGGCTAAAGAATATGGGATGTCTGAAGGACCCCTGCATGTGATGTGTGGTAAGACCATTCATAATAGATTTGTTCGGAAGACGTTCACATTACTTCCCAATTAAGGTATGAAGTCATGGTTCTTCATCAGTATAACTGAAGGCACATTTCATGAACCAGCCATATTAGAGATTAAATAGATGTTCTGCAAGTGTTGGATTTTCTGCTGGATATAATAGAGGTGCCAGTTGAAGCTATCGCTCTGCTGTCTACACACAGTCGCTACTGAGGCACATATGTGGTTGTTCCAGCACATTACGCACCGCGGCTGCAGAATGGTGCGGGTGAGTGCAAGCGGCCACGGACACCGGATCAATGTCACCTCCATTGGACGTCAGCACACCTAGGCACGTTACAATCACAATCACAGACACAGCGACGACAAAGTCAGCTGCGACATCAGCTGGAGTCTCTTCAACGCAGGAGTAGTGCACTCGGAAGGGCGAGCCGCCCGCTATACTGATGGAGACCAAAATCCAAAGTTTCCATCGACCGGACGCAGTCTTCCGTGTTTTAATGTTTCATTAAACAAAGATTTGCCACGGAGCGACATATCATTTGGCAAAGATCTATTCTGCCACCGTTAATTACAAGACGTCTGCACAGTTTGACTGCTAAAGCACGATATCACAATACAAGGGTGGGAATGCCGAATCAAGCTTTGCACGCCATAATCCTGTTAAAATGTGGTAAATAATCCCTGTCAATTAATGTTGGCAATATCTCATTTATTAAGTTCTCGAAAGACTTGCAGAGGGAGGGAAAATTGTTGGCATTTCCGCTCACTCACTTAAGTGTGGTTGTGGTTGTTAGTGTGCAGGAGGAAACAATTTCATCTCATTAAAGGTGCAATCTGCGAGCCCCCCAGATCTTTGTTGTAATAACTGGAGAATATAATCTCTTTTATTGATACGCACATGTAGCAGAAAGTATGCCAAGTGACAGGTACTTATCTTTTGCCTGTGTCCTGTGTTGAAGAAAGATATAATTCTTTGTGACTGCTCCTCGGGGCATCAGCTCTTCAACTTCATTATTTCTAGTTATGATAGATATATTTTTCCTTGAAAACCTGAGAATTAATACGAGAGCCAGCAATCTCTGCCAGCAGTCATTTGGAAATGGAACAAAAAATGTCATGTCAGTTTAGAGAACATTTTTTAATGCTGCTCAATGACATTATTCTAATTTATTGATGGATTCATAGAATAATCTCATGCCGCATGTTTTGTGATATAAACTTGAGGATTTCAGTGGCTACCTAGCAGCCATTAGATGTTTAATCGTGTCAAGTGTGTCACCTACGACATCTAAACTTCTTTTACATTTGCCTGTATATATTCTTATTCTAAAATCCAAATCAGTTTTTATTATATCTCAACATGGCTTGTCAATTATTGCTGCTTCTTTCAATATACAGTAGTTGTATGTTGTGTGCTAGTTATTAGTGCAGTGAGTTCCTTTAGACAGCAGTGGGAGCTTTAGAGTTTTTAACTAAACTAATTTCTTCAACCGAGATAAACAACCTCATATTTATCGTCTCCAAATGATTTTTTCTTTTGTTTGAGGAAAAACTACAGACTATGCAGAACAAATGCTTGACATCTATCAGAATTGCCCAAGATCTGGGGAATCCATGTCCATTAATTCTGACATTGACAAGATTGCTATAACCTTCCTTGGGTTCATTTCCTTTCACTGCTTACCTCATTCAAGTTGGATGTGAATAAAAACACCATAAAGCTGTGTTATTACATAAAAGAATACAGTATGTCACGTTTCATAACATGATAATTGAACGTAACTGATGATTTGTTGAGGTATTAAAAAGGGCCAAGTTACCCTCAAACAGAACCTCTGGATTAAATAATCTAAATAATTCCTCGTGAAATAGTCATCAATGTGGCAAAAATGTTTCAACACGAGGAGGATGATTTTGTAAACTAGGCTCAGGATGTAAAGCGTTAAAAAGATTCTACTGATATAACACGTGTCCTGACATGCATTTAAAATACAGTGATAAAGACCAACAGGTTTGGGATATCGTTGCCATGGTTCTTGGATTCCTCAATGCCAGACAGACAGACAATCTTGTAGGACCACGATGAAGGGGCAGTTCACTCGTCTCACCTGCGAAACTCACGATTACCTCGACCACCCCCCCCCCCCCCAACCCATCAGCCCCCCACCCCCTTACCTCCTGCCCCCAACCTAATTCAAGCGTTCCCTCTCTGAACTCCAGCAGGGGTCTGTCGACTTATTGCCTTATGTACTATTAAACAAACTTGGACTTCTTAAGAGCAGAGTCAGACTTCAGAGGCTGTGTGGCATGTTTATAGGGATGGACTGTACAGTACACAGAGATTTCTCATTTCCCTCAGTGACCTTGGGCACAGTGACATGTACGGGTTTGAGGCTTTGATTTGCCATGTTGAGGGGTTGCGGAAAAGGTGCAATGCAAGATAATTTTGGCATTTCTTCCCTCCTGGGAGCATAGAGAAGTAAGAACTACAGTACTTCACACTCTGGAGATTACAGGTAATGTGGCACACAGCCTTCATAAACATTCTTGACTCAACCTGATGATGTAGATATTGCCTCAGGAGAGACTTTTCACACTTTGATTTGCCTAAAATGAGATGGAGGAGTCAGTGATCAGGACTCTTTGAGGTTCCGCGTAGAAGCCGCGGCCGGCTCCCAAGCATCGCACACAGCAAACAAATACCATGGATAGCCGGGTCAGAAAAAAGCATGCACACAAATATGACAAAATGTACCCAAAGAGATCATAGTGATATATTATTCATGTCAGAAAAATACTAAAACGATCCATCTCAAGCCATTCAACTCAGGTGATAATCCACATGCTTATGGGGCAGCCCTGGGCGAATTAGGGATGAGGAA
>NC_084909.1:5813814-5897362 GCF_949316345.1 Pungitius pungitius
AAAATGCACGTTTGTTTTTTCGTTGAAGGCTCAAAGACGAGCTTGTTCCAGCATGGGGAAAAAAAGGAAGCTGACAGTAACACACAGTTTTATCTTCCCTCCTATTCACGATTTAAAATTGTGATAAATAAGGATTTTGGCTCTTGATTACAATGGGCTGATTTAGGTTGTGCACTCCCCCCCCCCCACCCCCTTCTCAGCCCCCTCTCCAGTAATGGCATTCAAAGGGCGGACAAAAGCGGCCTTTGGAGGATACCTTACACTTCACCTGGACTGAGGAGCAGGAAAAGAAAAGATAACAATCTTGTTCATTTCATCAAGAACTGCAGCCGCGATTCTCTTCTGTTTAATCCGAATACGTTTTATTGTAGTCCTTTGCTCAACACGTGAACAATAGGCTGAAGTACATAACGGAAGTTAAAGAAAACACAAAACATACAAATTCCATAAGAGTTAGTTAAAAACGATTTTTTCTGCTGCACATGACACGGGGACAGGGAGGGTGAGTGCTCAAGAAACGATAAACTCCTTGAATAAACTTTCAGCTGCATCTTAATTTGAACTTTTTTTCACCGATTGGAAGGGAAAAAAGGGTTTGATGAATCAAACCCACTGAAATGCAACATCATCTTCAAAATAAATTACATCCTCTACGTTTCATGTGCAGAAATTACAGAACTAGTCTTGTCCTTTTTAAAATTGTCTGGGTCACCATAGATTCCATTAAACAATAAATATTACAGACATCTATAAAACGGTTTAAAAACTCAGAATATACAGCGCATTTCTAGTGAAATGCGTATAGGTTCCTGGCCCTATCTCAAACACTAAGCCTATAACGGCAAATAAACTAGAGTCGTTTTTATCTGTACACATTTACAGCCACTCAAGAAGGGGAAAGGGGTTGTGGCAAATCCTCCTTGATCCACGAATTACGACCACTTATCTGAGAGGGCATCCCGTGATTAATATGGCCGTTGTGTTCTGCTGCCCTGGATTCCAACAGGTTAGTCGAAGCAGGTGCAACTTGCAAAAGATAGAAATAGTAGAGCTCTTTTCACAAAATGCTGTGACCTGCACCGCCCCCCCCCCCCACCCCCCTTCACATGTGTGCATCGCTGCCATCCTTTAGTCCTTTCCCCGTGAGAGGGGATGGCTGGGCAATAATAGATTAGAGAGTTCTCTAAATAAGCAGTACCTTTGATAAAGGCATTAATCAATATACATACACATGTGATATCTGAGACGACGAGCACTTGATCACATGTACAAGTTTGTGCATGCATAATAAAACTCTTGCATGAACAGCGTTTTGTTGTTGGTTGGGTTTTTTTTTTCTTCTTCACATTTCTTTTTCCTCAGAAGTCCAACGCGGCCCTTATCATAACGCCGCAGCATACGCAGGGTACGGTTCAAGTTGAGGTTTTCCCATCCCGGGGAGCAGGATGTACGCCAGGGGCGGCTGGAGTCCCGCGGAGGGCCAACCGGCACAGTTACAAGGGATCATGTACCCGGGGTTCCCCGGAGACGGATGCGAGTGAGTGTGCCCGTGCGTCCCGCCGCCAGTCCCGGCGAAAGCCGCGGAGCCGCCCGGCGGGTAGCCCAGCGGGGACGCGTACGAAAAGGACGGCGGGGACAGCTCGGTCATCTTGGATCCCAGGTCGAAAAAGGAATAGGGGTTCGACATGGCCGGGTTGAAGAAGACCCTGGCCGCCGCCGCCGCCGCGGCCGCCGCAGCCTTGTCGTGGTGTCCCATGATGGACTCGGAAAGCGAGCCGGCGGAAAGCCCGTTCACTTTGAGCGCGTCGTGCTCCCCGAGATTGTAGGGCACGGGGAAAGTGAACTTGTCTTTTTTCATCAGAGTCTTGGGCTTCCGCCGGGGTCTGTATTTGTAGTCTGGGTGTTCCTTCATGTGCATCGCTCGCAGCCGTTTGGCCTCGTCGATGAACGGCCTTTTCTCGGACTCGGTGAGAAGTTTCCACTCCGCTCCCAATCTCTTGCTGATCTCGGAATTGTGCATTTTGGGGTTCTCCTGAGCCATTTTTCTGCGCTGCGCTCTGGACCAAACCATGAAAGCGTTCATCGGGCGTTTGACGTGATCCATTGGTTTAGACATGTTGGCACAAACTCCCTGGTAGAAAAAAAAAAAAGCAAAAAAAAAAGAAGTGAAAAATGAGTTCATTAGGTATAAATCACTTGCAAGATAGGAAAAGCAAGAAGTTGGGCTCTACTCATTAAACCTTTAAAACAACCGCCGCGTATCTTTTGGCTACTTACCCAATACTTCAGTTCCTCATCCCACCGATGAATATCTTCAGTAAAACACAAGCGGCGGCGTCCTTTACGAATGCTCTACTTTATGTTTTCTGCTTCATAGTGGCTTCCACCAGGGATGCGCCTTCAGCAAAAAGGAGGAGAAGAAGAAGAAGAAGAAGAAGTGGGGAATAAAACAGCCGTGTTGTTTCCCTCGCGTCGCTCGACACTGTCAAAGCACCTCTCAGCAGCAGCGTTCACGCAAGTGGATGACAACTCCCGCTCGCCCCATGTGAAATACACGACCGTGTGGCAGGTAGTGAAAGTGCCACCGGCGCATGCGCAGTCGGCGCCCAGCAACGTAGACGACTCGCTGAACAATTTTTTTTTTTTTTTTTTTTTTTAAACATCCCACCCTGAAACGCGTCTCATACATGTTTATTTGTTATGTAAGGGGTTTTTGACCTCGGCGTTGTTTCGGCTCATTAGTCATTTTGTTCGGAAGTATTTATTCCAACGAGCAACTTGTCGCAACCTTGTTCAGTTCAATTAAAGAGAGCCACGTTTTATTATTCAAGTGACCGCGGCACCTGAGACACCTGACCGTGGCGGCGCGTGTTATCACTTACCCACTGACATATTGTGGGACCCGCAGCAGACAGGTGCACGCGTTGCTGGAGTTTCAATTTGCACTGAATCTGAGCCCTCAGAATACTTACAACCAACGCAAACTTGCTCTCCATTATTTAAAAACACTCGCTGTAATTACGCGTAATCGCCTCTGTTGACGTTTGTTTAATTGACAATCACACCGGGTCGAGCCCGTTGGTGTCTCCACTTTGTCACCTCTCTTCCTCAGCGGTGTCTCTCTGCGTGTCCTTGTCCCCCATGGGTGGCACTGCCATAGAAAAGTAGCGTGTAAGACGACAAGAGAGGTAAAACACGTCTTCTTTAATTTTCTGATATTGTGTGGTATTTGTCGTAAATACGCAATTGCGGAGACGGACTGAAGTGTTTCTAATCGCGCTCGGTGAAATTAATTACTTTCCTGAAATCCCCCTTTTCACTTTCACTTCAAAGGACTTTCCCAAGGGCAGCGAATCGACAACTGAAATTAGGTTGTCGAGTATTCAACTAAGCAATTACAGTTATCTGTAGGACTTGTTGAGTAAATTGTAGGTTTAAGTGGTTTGTTCTCGCAACCTCCCCGTTGTACATAATTATATATATTTACATCCCCCCAAAAAAATGAAATTGAGAAAGAATGTATCGAACAATATTACAAATGAGGAAATAGGGTGCAGGTCGAGCGTTTAAATTAGGATATAAATGGATGTCAAATTCAATGCACTGCACTGTTTTTCTACGGTTCAGCCTTATCTAAGGACAGTTCTTACAATACATTGTTGCTGTTGGTATTTGTATTATTATGAAAAAAATAATAAATAAAATATGACACAAATAAGTGGGCTGCTTTTAAAAATGACATGAGCCGGTTATTGAGAGGGTGAAAGTGGAACAATCCCAACGGAATGCGCCGTTTCCAAGAGACAGCGCCCTTTCTGTCATTTCTGCATTTTGCGCGTGTTAAAAAAAATAAAAATAAATTTTTCTCTTAATAAGGACTTATTCGCTTTTAATTTGGCGCAGAAAATGATCCCGCGAAGGGAATCGCTCTTTTGTCTCGAGGAGGAAACCTGACAAGGTGAGAGTGATCCGCGCCACGAGGACCAGAGATGAGAGACCAACCTGCCGCACGAACCGAGTCGCAGCATCTCTCAACAACGCGCGCCCCTTTTTGTCGGCTTGTCATTCACCTCGACAACATCACTGCAATGAAGCGCTCCGCTGCCGGAGCACGTGCCTCTCACGACACCCAACCGGGATAAACAAAGAATTCCTATGAATTATATGAATAAGTTACGGTGGAAAGTTCTTATCGGGAGTTGACAGTCGCAGAGGTGTGCAACCCAGTGCCTGCGCACATGCTTGATTTTTTACATTTGTTTTATTTCTCTCTGCGAGTTGGTGTTATTTTTCATAGTATTATTTTAGTTTGGCTGTTTGACAGTGGAGAGAAACACCTCCCCTCCTCCCAAGGCATGGCCTCTCGTTTTAATTCCAACACGTGTCGGGTGCTTTTCGATGATGTCGGGGCCTATAGCTGATCCTGTTTTAACGAAGGCGCAGCCATGCAGAATGTTTTCCAGTTTATCAAAATGTCAAGTATGTTTTATCCATTTCAGAAAAAAAGTGAAGTATTTGCAGACTGGGAAAACATTAAATTATTCAATTTAGTAATTTAATGAAGATCTGATAAGAAGAAGAAAAAATACCCCACCCCCTTCATTTTCATTTTTTTTTTTACCTCAGCCTGGGTGCTGGAAATAACACTTAAATAATTCAAGATGAGTTAGTGAGAGTGTGAGAATTACCTGCCGATAAAGCTCCGGTCCAGCCTCTGAGACGGAGCCAGCACTCCCACCTCACAGCACACTGATGATAAGACTGAATAGAAAAATATCATGCAAATAGAAGGCAGACAGCAGCAACAACAAGCCCATGGGGACATATTCCCAGCCGGAGAGATCGCACACACAGTTCACTCCAAGGTGCTAAAGCCATCACTCTGAAATAGGAGACCCTGGAGGTGCAAGAATCTTCTTGATAGCACCAAACAGTTTATTCTGCTTAACACTCCACTAACTCTGGGAGGAAGCGCGATGAATTATAGCGAGCGCTGATGAGGATCCCCCCGGATGATCCCGGGCTACATAAAAAAAGCCATGATCTATATAGAATATTGTAGACTGTGCACTACATTTTTCTTTTTTTAAAGGTGTTCGGGGTTCTTCCCTCAAAGTGACACTGTTTCAGGTGGAGTCAGGGGAATCGATTGTTAAAATAAATGGATTTTAAAGGAACACAAGTTGACCTCTTGTTATCAGATGGCTTTTCCTTGACTGGTAAAAAAAAGAAGAAGAAGAAAAGATGAGCAGGATAAACAACAGTATCCTCTGTTTGCCACTTCAAACCCTGGAGTGGAGAGCATTTACAGCCACATGGAAGTTTGCTCATTATTGGGGAGGTCTGAAGAAGAGGGAGAGGGAGGGGGTCCTGATTGTGTACCTGATGTGGTTTTCTTTCTGCTTGTCTGATCACAGCTCTGCCTGGGATCTTCCCCTTCCCTTTCAGCTCTGGCTGCTCCCTTGCAGGCTGCGGGCGGCCCAGGCAGAAGGCTGTGAAGGCGACTCGCACTAAAAAGGTAGTCGTCTCCTTTCAGTCTGAGGATCTGTTGCGAAATCCTTCAAAACCTAAATCGTCTCATACTTTTAGGTCACTCTTTATACTTTGTGTTGTTATTCGTTGGCTGAGAAATATTCATATCAACAGACCTTTCCGAAGAAGGAAACGCACAGCAGACATGTTTGAGACAGTGCATGCTGTGGGGAGTATTGAAAGTCAATTTGTCACTATCACACGCCATTAGCCGCAGAATCTTATCTTAAGTGAGCCTTTGATAAAGTGCTAATGACAAACAGTTTAGCCTTGTGAGGGACCCAATTGATTACTATTTAAAGATGATTGCATTTAGATTAGAAGTCATTTTTTCTAATGAGGTTTCTTTAGAGCTTCTACAATACGTAGAAAATATGCTTAAGTGCAAGGCAATACAATGATCGGATTGGTGAAGAGACAATGCCCACTTCAGCATCACTTCAAATGACACACACAGAACGTCTGAATAAATGCATAATTAATGTGAATAAAGTTAATATTTTTTTTGTGGTTTAAATATGTGACCTATTTTGAACGTTGTGTTCTCAAAATATATTCAATAAGTGCCAAATTAGTTGTGCAGTTCTTTAATCATTCTAATTATACAGTATTTATTGCTCCTTAGGGCATACTTTCGTGTCTTTGTCTCAGTGGGAATTATTTTGGTGAAGAACCAAAATATTTACCCAACCACAACCTAAATATTACGCATATCAAGAGGAATTGAGAAATAATCCTCTCATAGAGCACAGTATTAACTTAATCACATTAGAGAAAATACTATTGATAGTGGTCATGATCCCTAGTGAGGGAATCTGTAATTCACAATAAACCGCAATACAAGAAAGAACACACTGCATTAAAGGATGGGGAGTGGGACAGGCAAATGGCCCTGAGGATTAGGTGTGTGTGTGTGTGTGTTTTGTTGTGTGTAGGTGTATGTTTGTGTGAATGCGTCAATGAGAGTACAGAGGGAGGAAAGAGGAGTGATTGTCAGTTCAATCTTTGAGCACCTACACCGACAGACACAACAAACTTCTGAAGCACACGATGGAAGGAGAATGGCAACAAAGAACGATGTGGAGTCCGCAAAGTTGATAAGACCTTCATCTTTAAACCGCCGCTTGTCAAAGTATTATGTGTAATCTCGCACTGCAGAATATCTGCACAGCCCGAGGGGCGAAACAATGTCGCAGCGGCAATCAAAACGATGTCCTCCATCATTAAAAAAATACCCTCCCCCCTTTGTGAAAAGTCAGATTTTTAAACTCCGATGGCTGCCATCCCCCCCCCAGGGGGCACACGTTTAGCTTCCACCTTCCACATATGGATCAAATCCACGGATTCTTGTTCCCCCCCCGAAGGCACCGAGATGACTTTTCCCATGATAGACCATTTCGAACCAGTTAGCGGACACATTATCGCCTTTCTTCCTCATTATATTCCCCTTATCGCCACGGCATCGCTGCAAAGCCCCCCAAAAATACAGAGCTGTAATTACCCAGACTGCCACCTGATAGCGTCCCTTCTATCAGCTTTATCGGGTCCGGGTCCTGCTAACTCATCACGGGGACACGGGGAAGAAAAGGCCGGGTTTGTGGCACAAGCTCGCCACAGATAGCTCATCTCTCAAGATACATTTATAGTTCCAGTTGGGATCAGAGAAAACTGACGCACCGAGGCATTTTTTTTAAACTTTTCTTTTTTCATCCACCCTTTGCCTTCAATACCACAAAGACTGCTCTCTCTCAGTCCTCTCCTCCTAGTCTCTCGCTCTCTGTGTTGGAAGCTGAATCGAGGCTGCTCGGCAAACAAAAAGTGATCCAATCTCCTTGAACCCGTGGCACCGCGGCAACACGCTATTTGGGCTTTCATAGCGTGGCATCGTCCTTCAGAGGAGGGGGAATAAAGAAGGGAGACTTCTTCTTTAACATCGCGCACAAAGCATTTGTATAAAAGTTGACAGCATTGTGCTTCCATCTCATTGACCACCTCTAACCCTTATTGCGTGTTTCGCGGATGTTATGAATAGGACGAACCGAATGTAAGGATTTCTGTTCATCCGGGGGTTGAATGAACAGAAGGTGAAAACACAACAAAAAAAAAATTCTGGAAATTAAAGGTCAAGACGTATTTAAAACAACAGTCTTTTCAATGCACGGGTCGGGGGGGGGGGGGAAATGAAAATTGCAAGGCAGTTAAAAGCATTCACAGGCCGGCCTTTGAAGACGACCTTCTGAGATTTTTCCTAATTTTGCTTTTGTATAGATCAGTGTCTTTTAGAGCTCAAAGTCTTGCTTAAAGGGCAAAAATAAAAAGAGGCCAAACAAGGACACCTCCACAGAAAGAAAGAAAGGGGGAGGTGGGGGGGCAGATATTTTAATCAGGCACGCACCTTACAAATCATTCAAATACAAACCCGTCCAAGATGACACATCTTAATTCATCCATTGTGTCGCTAACTTCATAATCACCGGTTATTGTTGGCACGAACACAAAGACGGAAAGAGTTCGAAGTGGACAAATTCTCTAAAAAAAAAAATCATCTCACCATCCTTGCCAGGTCTATTATTAATATTATCATTATTAGCGTATTCGGGGTGAGTGTGCGCATTACCATGACACGTTCCCAAACCTGCGTTTCATCCTGTTGCGTATTGTACGTGTCAACGGGCTCCTCTCTGTCACTTGTAACTATGAAAGGGCCTTTGTGTGTCTACTCATCAGTATGTCAAAGAAGCAGCCGGAGTGACTGTGACCTCCATCAAATGGGAAAATTGTGAGAATACATTGCAACTCCATGGTTCCCATGGCCTGAGTGCCTTCTGACAGATGGACTCTAACGCAGCCTGAAAGGACAAATCAATCTTATTTGAGGAGATTAAGTGACCAAGATAATAACCATGTCATTGAGAGAGAGAGAGAGAGAAGTCCCACTTTTCAAAAGAGTGAAATAAAGTGAATTCCTGCAGACGGCTCTTTGTGTCACACCTTCATAGGTGAGCCCGTGAAGGCAGTGTTGTCCGAGATACCTCAGGGACGAAACACGTGGCCGTTCCACATGTGGAAGAGTTTATTTACACGTAACACAGGAGAAAAAAAGAAATGAGGGACATTTTTGCCGTTGGTTTCTGAACGCTTGTGTGTGTGTGTGTGTGTGTGTGTACGTGTGTGTTTACGTGTGTTTTTTCTAAGCAGCAGCTTGAATGACGGGAGGGCAAGTGTCCTGTCAGCACGTCCTGTTCGGCGGTGGGCGGGGAGTGGGGCGGGGGGGTGCGGGGGGGGGGGGGGGGGGCAGGGGTGACAGTGGCTGTCTCAGGTGATCTCATTATTTGATGGACACCGCAGCAGAGAGGAGGGCAGTCATAGCTTCTCTCTCGCGCTGCTCCCTTAATCAGGCCATTACTCATGCAGAGCAGCAGGGGGGGGGGGGGGGGGGGGAAATATTGATCATGTTTTGACAGAGTACCCCCCCCCCCCCCCCCCCTGTCCATAATCACCACTGACGCCGGTTGCGTGCTCAGGACACACGCAGGGACGATCCTCAGATGCCGTTGCCGAGGGGTTCCGCTTATCGGGCATTCCGAAGCGTGCGGCCTGTGTTTGTGAGTTAAGAAGCTTTGCCTGATGATTTTTAAATAATCTCTCCATTTGCGATGTTTGTCTGAGCAGCCTGTGAGGGAGCGGGGATAGTACAGCAAGGAGCACAGCTCTTTTTTTTCAAAAAATCAAAGACTTCAAAGCATTAATCGCCCGCGTGAAGATTAATGAATTACTTGTACGGATGTGCTCCTCTCTGGGGTTTTTTTTCCGCTGGTGCAGTTTGTCTTCACCCCCCCATCCCCCCATGTGTGGCTGAAGTCAATACGCATGCCGAGCTACTCTATAGGCAACCCAAAGGCCAGGGCCCTGCGTGAGTTAGATCATCGTCCCGTGGGACATTCGCTGGAGATACTGTGACATGCCTAAAGAGCAAAGCTCTAGCGGGGGCCCCCAGGGCTTTTCTCATTCGGCAGCTCCAGCCAAAAGCATCTTCTCTGTCCAAACTAAGCCTTGCCAAAGGGTCAAAGTGAAATCGATATGTTAATCCATAAATTGTCCAGTGTGATAATTACTAAGAGGAGCTGTAATTACAAAAGACATTAATTCACCTCTTAGATTTTGTGCCAGGGGAGAGTTTCTCTCAGATTCATCGCGAGGCAAACAATTCAAGGAGGAAGCGTCCCCCTTTTTTTTTTTTTTTAAAGCAGTGGTCGATTCTTTTAAGGAACAGTAGGTGCACACAGGCTCCGACTCAAAGCACTTTTAGATATGCCGAGGGATTGTTTGAAGGTCTTTGAACCCCTGTGTAGTCAGCTCCAGGGTTCCTACATTGATCAGTCAGTGATGACAAAAGGTTTCACAAAATACACACTTGTTCTCTCCGACAATGTGTCTCGATCATTTGCATAATAATAATATTAAAAAATCCATACGGGCTATTAAGGGATAAAACCTTGATGTCCTTAGCCTAAGACGCATTGGCGCGCCGGACAAAAGCCACGGTGCTTTAATGGGGCGACAACCTGTATACATTTTGATCTTTTTCTTCCCAGCCACTTTGAGGCAACGGCACAAACATTGCACAGGCATTCTTCTCTAAACCCCCAGGTTGCAGCTGGTCTGCCACTCGCTGTGCACTGCCAAGTGCAAGAAACGGGGTCTCTTTTATCAGGACGAAGCAAATCTGGGCTAATGTGTCTGGTAGAGAGTGTCCCAGGGAGCCCCGGTCTCCCATTCTTTGCCCATTCTTTTCACTTTTCTCCTCTCCTGCACTTGGGATAATTGCAGTTTAATTGGGTGACAAGAAATGAAAACTGTGTCCACATTATCTAGGATTATCTCTTTTTCCTCCAGCCTGCCATCAATTCAAAGGAGCCCATTTATCAGCGCGGGGAAGCTGATGCTTGGTCAGCGGAGGAGAGGCTTCGAGCACCAGTTAGCAAAATGAAGAGAGAAAGGGGCCTGGGAGCAATGGGAGGGGGGGCCTGACAGCTAAGAAAAATACGCATTGTATGTTATCGCAAGCGTGCATTCATCTTCAAGATGCAAATCTTGTGCGCACTCTAAATCAATAAAAAATATACAATAATACCATTCTAGAAAAAAAGAAAAATAGTTCTGCCATTGTCAGCTTCAACAGGAGAGGTTGCAGCTTTGAATACGTAAATTGCCCAGAAACATTTCACAAAACCTGCAAGACATCACATGACTGTAGCAACCTGGAGGAAACATTTGAATAAATGCCAATAAATCTCCCAGCATTGTAGCTCGGGCTTTATAGCCGGCTTCATTCATCTCCTCAGCATTCTTGAATTCTGCACGGGCAAGGTTATAAACATTGAGTCATACTCAGTCCAGCCGCAGCTCACCTTCATTTTTGTTTGAGTTGTACTCAACCTTAAAAGCCTCTTTCAGGATGCCTGAATGCACTTCATTTTCTCTTTGGGAACTTTGCTCCGATAGCTGAGAAAAGGAAGGTTGTTTAGAGAAGGAAGGAGAGACAATGCGAGGGAAACGAAAGCTTTCAGATTCCATTATGAGCAGGCCTATTCTTTTCATCCATTTGTACTGGACTGGATTTTCTTAATATGCGTCACAGTCGCTCAAGCACAATTCCAAATGGGCTTTGCATCAGGGTTTTCGGGTAAAACCACAAGGGCTAGAAAAGTGATGGAGAAAGATTCTGGGGAGGATCAGAAAACAGCTTCATTAATACCTTGCTAGCCTCTGCACAAAAGTAGATGAAAGAAGAGAGACCTTGCCAGTGCACTACATACATGCCTATTCAGTCTCAGGTGCAACATTTAAGATGGCCTGATCATTTGGTGGAAAGAGCAGGCTTTGTGTAGCAGTAAAGCATGGAAATCTGCTGTACAATGACCGAACTGGAGTGCCTTCCACTCTGAATGCAACAGGGGACCTACTCTCAACACAATACGTTTGAAGGTTACAGGATGGATGTGTGTGTGTGTGTGTGTGTGTGCATATGGAGGAGTTGCACATTGGGGTTGGACAAAATGGGATGTAAATAACAATATAATAATACAAAATAACTTTTATTACATAAAAGAAGTGGTGCTGGGTGTTTGTAGAAAACTGAGACAAACCAAACGGGACGTTTTGGGATCATTTTCCAGACAAATATTAAACGCAAGTTTTTGAGAGGCGCGTTAAATTTGGGCAGAGGATCTGGGAACGTATGGACTTCTGTTCTAATGGGCTTAAAACCAATACAACCAACCTTTGAGAGAATGTTTCTGATTGAGTGTTCTCCATCAAATTGGTCAAGAGATATTGAGAGATGAATTACGTTATTTATTTTTATTTTTTAATGACTTACAACCAATTGTAATGCCGGTTTCCTTCCAGAAACGGTCTTCATTCATTGATTGCTTCCACATGGTGTTTAATGAGTATCAGGTTCATTTTCACAGCTGTGATTGTAGTTGGCTTGTCGCAGTGGGGGATGAAAGCGATGCAGGAATATGGCCGTGGTGAATGGCGGCCACATTTATTAAGGCAGTGTTAATAATTTGCACGCAGGGCAGCAGGATAAACGTGCTTCAGCCTGGTCAGTGCAAGGAGCAGTTAGTTTAATCAGAGTGCGAATACGGTTTGATCACCGTCCAGTCTAATCTGGCCCACAAGCAGCATTTACAGCACTAAATCAAGCGCCCGTGAAGCTGCAGGTGCTGCCTCACAGACAGCCCCCCCCCCCCCCCTCGCTCCCCCCGGGGGCCCTGTGCCGGCGAATAAACAGCAAATAAATGGCAGTGCTGGGAGAGAGCGATGAGCTGATTAACTCACTGCAGGGCAGTTTCTCATTATCCCCTTAACCCTGTCTCGCTTACAGTAGAGCGCCGTCCTGCGTCTGTACGGATGATGTATAAAACAGAAAAAATATGACGGTGTATTTCAGTGAGTGAGTGTGTGTGGATGTTCTAGCAGAGTGTGTGTGTGTGTGTGTGTGTGTGTGCTGTGTGGTCCATCTCTGGGGGGACTGCTAATGTGTCAGCTCCATGGCTCATTTCTTTCAATTACAGCGCCTGGACTAGGAGAGCCCACCAGCAGTCCGGTGACAGCTCCATATGGGTCCCATCACCGCTTATCACAGGCCACTCGTGGGTAATTCATTTACCCTTCATTGAATGTGACACATTGCCATCAACAAAAGCAGTTATATATCACAGAATTCACACATTGTTAATTAAGAGCAAGTTATCATGAAAGGCATTTCAGATGCAAAATTATTCTATTCAAACAGGGGTGGGAATTTTTTATCTGTGTTTGAGACAATACTATTTTATGATTTACCACAAAACAGTAAAAAAAAAACATGAACGGGGGGGTTTTTAAATAATGGATTTCCTAAAGTTTACTCTAGAAGAAAACTGTATTCGACTAAAGGAAAGTCACATTTTGATTATCTCTGGCACGTCAGAGAAAAATTTGATTTCTCTATTGTAAAATGGTGATTTAGTGTCACCTGAATATAAAGAATCCTCAGACGTACTTTGAGATTTGCTGCACTGTTTCCATTGTTCCTCCCCCTGTAGTTTCAAAGTGGATTAATTAACATGATACAGTAGTATACAAATGTTGGAGCCCTCACTTTATGCCTGGGTATCCCATTGTTCCCCTTTATTGTACCAAATAATTTAATTGTGTCTCTCCGATTGTGCGCATACACAGGAAGGAACGCAGGGCCATTGTTAGCTTGCACACAAGCCACAACACGGTATCAAATTCAATTCCCATCAAAACGGCGGGCAGCTGTAGAGCCCACAGCGGCCCCCGAGATTAATGAAGATCTGCATCAAGCCAAAGCGCTGGTCCGAGATGGGGAGATTTCTCCCAAATAAAAGACCCCTTCACCAAGAACAAAGGGGGCCCTGAAAAGCACCGGGATGTCCTGAAAGGATGAAATTAATCAAAACAAAGGACTGGAGTTTGGTGTGTGGAGGGGGGGGAAGGCTCGGAAATAAACCTTTTTTTCTTGTCTTTTTTTATTTACTTAATCCAGATGAAAGGTTAAGATACTAAATACATGGAGGTTAAATTGCATGTAGAAACATGAGTATACTTATTTTACGTGGATTGACACAATGTTGTATCATATCGAAACAGCTTCACAAAAGGGAACAACTACTAAAGGGGAGAAATGATATCTCTAGAATCTCAACTTGGTTTTAAATGACACGGTGCAGCCGATGGGTTGCGAGGGAAAAACTGCCATGAAAGAAAAAAATCAAACAAGTCACGGGTTCACCTTGATCGCTGTGTGATCATCAAAGCGTTGAGGGACTGACATTGCAGTGAAAGCAAAGACTCAAGCAAATGAATACACAGCCTCGCATTTTTGTTCTTCCAAATAAGACTCATCTGCGGAGGGACGTAAATGGAGTGTGAGAATGAATTGCTTCTCTTTGCTCGCCTTGTGTGAGCTGCAACAACTGGATGACTTGTGATCTGAATGCATGTTGACGGGTGGGCTCTTTCAACGCAACTTCAGCACAACACTTTGTTTTGTTTTGGCCTGATCGAGTTCACGCTCCGTGTTGACTTTTGTGTTCTTTTTTTTCTTTTCTTCCGGAAGATGTTGAACATCAATATCCGACACGTCTGATTTTTATCTCAAGTATCTGCACTCAAAGCGCAAACAAATCCTCTCTTTCTAATTGTTATAATAAAAGGTCGTGGCGTTGCTTGATTGCTTTTCTTCAAGCCACAAAGAAGCTATTTCAAGTTTTCGGTCAGTGCCACCATAGACGCTGCACTCCACTCTTTCACATTCTGCACATGGTGTGTCCCAGCCAGCCGTATTTACTTCATTTCCCCCGATTCATAGATGCTGCTCACCGGACCGGAACCTTCCAGCTGCCACCTCAACATCTCATTATTTTTTTTGAAATATCAAGCTTGTATCTTCTTGATAAATAATTCGCAGTAGTATAATGTATCAGACTAAAACATATTTTCAGGGGGGCATGGAGGTTAAAGTGCCAATCTCACCTTTTTTAATTTTTTTTCGCCCTGAAGACAGAGATTTCCATATATAGAGTGACCATGGTTTGTGTTGAACATGAGCAATCGGGATGAAGCGCACGGCGACACATATTGCTGTCAGAGATTGGAAATGAGGCCCGCTAACCTGTGGGCAGCCTCCCCAGACCAATCAGCTTTACACATTGCCAATGCATTTGCCGCCTTTAAAAAGAATTGTGACTGTGAAGTTTTTATCGGGGTAGTTGACAAACATTAGTCTCTAATGCAGTTTTGTAGGAATGCATTCTTATCCCTCTTGGAAGGCATTTATCTACTTGAAACCTGCAAAATGGTTGCCACAGGGAAGGATTTCTTTTAATAGACTACAATAGGTTCAGTATGGGACACATTTGGATTTTTGTGATAGATAGGGGGCCCCAGCCATATATTCATGGGAAATTGTTTATCTTCAAGCGGGTGGAGTGAAAAGGCCATTTTACAAAAGCATTTCAACTTTCATCTGAAATGATTCTTTTGACTCAAATAAATTGTTCTGTAGAACACCAGACAGGTGCTTTTCATGAAAAATATCAATCTGCAAAAGGAGATGTCACAAAACATGAATAAAAAACACCTTGATAGAAGAAGAAAAATGTGTGTGTGCATGTACAGCACAAAACACACACACACACACACACACCTACATGAACATGTACACTGAACACGCTTTTATCTTCAATATACAGTCCATATTATTCCATATTATTTAGCAATTACTCGGCATTCACATACTGTACAGTAACAATTGTGATATTCTGATTAAACGGGTGCCTCGTGTAAGAGTGTAAAGAGACGGTCTAAGGCCCTGTGTTGGGGGCGAATGTCCCACGTCGTCTGCTATTCAGACGCAGCCGCATTGTGCTGCCGTGCTGTCGCTCGGGCCTCCATGCTGCGGGGGGGTGGGGGGTGGCGGGTAAAGGGGGGTTCTCTCTTGTGGGGTCCTTGTGATGCTCGGGCAAGGCCTTTCCCCCTGCCCCTGTTTCTGTAACAGTAAGCCAGGAACCAGGCAGCACAATGCAAGAGCGGGGTCTGAAGACGGAACGGGGTGGCGGAGGGGGGGGGGGGGGGGGTGGGGATGCTTAATGGCACTCTTTGGATGAGGGGGGACAATAAATCAATAGACTGTCCCTCTCCAGTAGGGGCCAAATGTAAACAAATTGAAAGGGACGGAGAACAAAGCAGATCGGTGACTGAAACAGACGTGTTCAATAGGGTTACTGCTACAAATGAAATGTCTTTGTGGCCGTTTCCTTCCAGCCTTCACCGCCATTTGTGCCATTTGTGGCCACATGACGTGTTATGGCAAGTGTGACCAACTACAAATTTTGACTAAAAAAACAAAACAAAAACACAGGTGCAAAGAATCTTCCAGAATTCCGCATAGGTTGCTTATTTAAATATCAGTTCATGTGTCAAAAACGAACATCTGGGTATAGAATGAAATGTATTCAGCGTTGGAGGTACTTTAGTTTTGTCAGTTCACTTCCCCTCTGCAGAAACATCTTACACTATTTAACATACGGCGCTCACGGGCACAAGCACAGAACTCTGTGCATGTCAGAGCTGCATGCCACAAGTTAAATTAACAAATCTTTTAAAGGTTTCGTTTTTTTTAATGAGAGAATCTGTCGTCTTTTTTTTTTTATCAAACCTCTTCATATTTCACTGAGGTGGAATGGTGCACCACATTTGCGAGGCAGAACTAATGCTATATAAATCTCAAGTAATAAGCAGGCCCCGGGGACATCATCTAAATGAAGATTTTACACCAATTTAAACCTGCCTGCAATTTGATTCCAGCCTTAAGTGCATTTGTTTAACAGGTGCTGGAGATGCAAGCGTTTCACTCCAAAGTGTTGCTATGTCTCCTTTATTAATTTCTGGAGTGCAAGTGGGCGGGGGAGCATGAGGAGAAAGGGGAGTTGACAAACACTAATCAAAGGTTCAGAGTGGGCTGATTTTACCATAGAACCAATGTACTTTTGCTTCATTTGCAAACTAATGATTTTAAACCCCCACAATCTGTTTGAGGTCAGCTCCTGTGTATTTTGGATACGCTTGGCTATTTGCATTACTAAAAGCTTCAGATGTGTCAAGTCTGCTCCCCCTCCTGTGATAGTCACCTACTTTAATTTCCCTGCAGGCCTCAGAGGGGGATGAATTCAACTAAAATCACAAGCTGTTTTGTTGGCAATCCTTTGTGGCCTATAATGAATCTAATGAATATAAAGAGAGGAGAGGGGAGGGAGGGGGGGGGGGGGGGGGCAGGGATGGAGGCGAATACATTTCAACCACGCTGTGTTGCTTTTACTTGACGATTTGTGACCCTCAACAATGGGACAATGGCGAGTGTTTTTGTACCCTTAATTTGCCTTTGTGTTTCAGCTTCATCTCTTTCACCGGCGAGCATTGAAAGTCGTCAGTTGAAGAATAACTGCTGACTCCGCGGTCCGTCGGACAAAAGGGGGGGGAGGTTTCAAAGATGAATCCCTAACTATCAGCCGGCCGGTGGAGCAGAAAGGGAAAAGGGGCTCAAAGACAACAACAGGCGAGTCAAAAGGTAGAATTAGCCGGGGTTCCCAAACGTGCCCCCCCCGAGGCACTTCCTCCCTCGTCTAACATGCCGCTAACTGCGTCTCCACCTGCCTAAAGGCCGCCGTGTATTTTCGTGCTCACCCTCAGAGACGTGTTTGGCACATGAATTAAAGTGGCTGATCAGATAAGGGCAGAGGCGAGCGGAGGCAGAGGCCCGGTGGAGTCTGACGTCGGAGCTGCCATGTTTCTCGTTTTTCACAGGCCCCCCCCCCCCCTCGGGGCGGCTGGATCGTATTAACAGCCTCGTTGTTCTCAACTCCAACCCCCCGAATCAGATGGGGGGCTTAAAGTTAGAGCGGCTTTTTCAGGCGTCGGATCTGCTCAACAAGCAAATATATGGGGAGGGAAAACAAAAAAGCAAATCAAACACGGCGCAGAATGAGTTCAACCAATGCCTTTTACTAAAACGTTTCAGCACATCAACTTTTTAGCGCCGCGGTGAGGGCCTAGGTAGATGATAACAAAGTTTCTGTGTCACCGGTTCAATGCCGGTATGTTCCCCAGTCCCTGTAATGATCTCTATTCATAAACATGCAGTGTGCTATCCTCCACCTGGCAGCTGCCTCTGTGCATATGAGATTACTATTATGCATCTTCCAATCCCAAGGATAAACATCTCTCCACTTTTGAAGTTTGCAAGCACGAGGCATATTTTAGTGCCATACGACTTAAGCATCCCTTCAGGTATCACTTGCAATCTTTTCTCATTCTATATACATTGTTCAACTTTAATGGGTATCTAATTTGTGTTATCAGCTTACAGGGCAGTAAGTAATAATTTGCATGGCTGCCCTAAGCAAATATGCTTCCATAAGCATCCCATAGTATTGACACAAGAATGGATTAACCTCCATATTGGCTACGCCCCGGCGGTCAATGCTTTTTTAGAAAAAAAGTAGAACAGATAGCTCACTTTGGTAGCAATCGTGCTGTAAGAAAAAACTGTCTGTATTTACCACAAAACCCTTTTACCCTCGGATGCCGTGTTGGATATAATCCTTGAAGCCAAAGCAACGGTGAAATGCCACCTATGGATCGACATTCCCAGCAAGGATGAGGAAGACTTCCTCCTGCAATGAACATGAGTTTGCACTTGAATTATTTCCTTTTCCTGTAACATACAGCATGTTGTCATAAGTGGCCTTATTCCTCTTTTAAATCCGGTGTCCCTCTTGTATGACTCACAATGAGAGTGACTGAATGCAGTATGCGAATCCTCTCTTTGCTTCCCCCGCCTTTGCTCTCTGTGAGTCCGTATTTGTAGCACTCAGGCGTATATCGGCTATCTTCCTCTTTTTATTTCACCTAAGCAGCGATGACGAGCTTGAACAGTGTGAGCGCCGGCATTATTTTAGTGTGGTACGCGCACAGAGATTCAGTAGATCCACCACTAACGGTCCTTCAGACGGAGAAAAGCCCATGGACATCTGTCTGACAGGCTCTTTTCACCCTGACGAGGTGTCACTCGCCCCTCAACGTGGTCAGCACCCTCTCTCTCTGGCGCCGGTCAGTTTGAAATGTGTGTCGGGCTCAAGCGTAAAACCGGTGGGAGGAGAGGTGCTCAGTCCAGAGCTGCGACTCGAGTCAAAACGGTGTGTTTCACAGCGGCACCAAAGGGCAAACGGGGACACGTTTACTGTAGGAGCTCGATATGCTGCTGGCTTGCATCAGGCATGTGTGTCACGCTTGTTAGCTTAGTAGACAGTTAATTGCCATGGTGGGTGGTTAGAGTGCTAGGAGCCTGATCTTAGGAATATGTCATATTTGTTAATCGGACATGCAGATGCAAATAAAGTGTGACAGGCTGTGACCAACACTGCCGGAAACATAAACACCGTTAACTTCAGAAATGTTCTTGGCTCGGAGATATCGCCGCATAAAGGCTATAAAGACAACCCACTGTTTATCTATTTATTTATTTTGTTTAGCTATTTCTGTTCACGGGCCAATGTGACAAAAAGGAGTGCGAGGACAAAAAAAAAAATCCTACTGGAATAGTAGCGTGCTAGATTACGCTTTGTTTTGGGCTCTGTGTACTACAAGCCCACGCTAGTTGGGAATTGTTGGCCTGATTACATTAGCTGGGGCTGAGAAATCATTTAAAAGGGAAATGTGGGCTGTGTGCACCATGAATGGGAAGAACGCTCAGGGTTGCACAACCTAATTCATATTCCTGGAAGGATTTCTAATTTACAGAAATCAGGTATCTGACAGGAGGGCACAGCCTCTTTAAAACTATGCTATTCAAAGTTTGAAAAGATCGTCTATAAAGATTGATTAAAGTTATAAAGATTTTACATCAAAAGGGCTTCTGATTAAAGCTCCCAAGCAACGAGATGATACACTTTTGCATCGGTCTTGTAATTTCTCCCACTTGGTGAAATTGTTGTTAATGCAGAAATAATATCAATGCAAACTATATTAATAACCATGGTGTGAGAAGCCGAGCAGTGTCACTTAATCAATGAAAACAAATCATGTACACCTTGCTGTGATTATCAGGAGGAGTGTGAATATTAATGTCTCGGTCTGAATCAATGTTGGGGTTGCATATATTGCCTCCTGTATTTGCTCATGGTTAAGACATTTCTTTCTTTCAAGTTGTGGCTGCATTCCTGAGAGCGATCAATGAAATACTAAATAGAGATATGATACCAGCTATTATAGTTATTTAACAACAGTAACAAAACATTAGCGATTGTGTTATTGTAAACTATTCAGATGGGATGTTCTAATTTCAATTAACTTGGGTTTGTATTTGCTGATTTTAATTAAGAGGGCTTGTAGAAGGACAGGTTGATTGTCTCAGTTATTCTCATGAAAGCAGCATTAGTATGGAGCATAACACCGCCTAATTAACTGGCATTGGAGGCAAGACATTACATCGGAAACCTTTTGATTTGTGGGAGGTACTGGCATTGGGCAAGAAAAAAATTCTTTATTTCATTATTTGATAAGAGGTCCTTTAATGAAAATATCAGCCCGGGAGCAATGCAATTCAACATCGCTACTTTGGTGTGAGAAAAAAAAAAGTGCTTCGAGCACTATTGTTGCAGGCGGTGAATTACCCCGCGACTACAGTTCATTAAAGAAAATGTGAAACACACCTGGTGGGCTAATGGAGGTCAAATGTATAAGCAGCGGCGTGAGCGTGAGGGGATGTGGCAATCAAAGACAAAGCAACATCTGGCCTCTCTCTGACAGGTTAATGAAATGCGCACTGCTAAGTGTTGCTGAAGCGAGGCTCCGCTCCGGAGTCCGGAGGAAGCAATGTGACAGCGTTGTATCAGTGTATCGGAGTCCAAAGGTTGCTTTAAATTCCCTTGGCAGCTGAATGCTTCGGGGGGGTCACACCACACACCACATCTCAGAACAACGATGAGCCCACCATCAGGTACATCCCTCCCCTGTAATCACTGGCCGGCATTAACGGGGCATTTCGTTTCCGTTCGGCATACTTAGCGTACTTTGTTCGAGCATAACGTGATAATAAATCTTCTGATTTTGTGCATCTTTCTAAAGGGGGGGGGGGGGGGGGGGGGGATGGTCAGGCCTGTCACTTACTCTCTGCAGGTGATGTACACGCTGTCTAGAACAAAGCCACACACAGATGAAGGCTATAAAACGCTACCGCTCTCTCAATTTTAAAGGATTTTTTTGTTTTCTTCAGCGAAAAACATTTAAGGTGCCGCCATTTTGTGGTGGTGGGGGGGATGAGAGGGGGGAGGAGGGAAGGGGGGGTGGGGGGGGGTCAGGGGATCCCGTGCGCAATTTGACTGGTTTTGCTTCCTCCTACGAGTCGGCTCGATCAATAAAGTTGTGGAAGAAACGCACAGCATTCGGGTTAAAGTAACCGAAGGGAGTGACGAGACATACAATTTCCATCGCGAGACATGTTGTTTTGACGTTATCTTTGAGATTTTAAAGTTTGTATTCTTTGACTGCCATGTGTGTCAGATTATCCACCTGGCTGTCTGTCTGCATTAGCGTTTCATTTTCACACTGACAGTCTGAAGTATAAAGACACAGGGTTTAAATACATCTTCCCACTGAATGGATATTATTCACCAGATGTGCAACAGATACTGTCACTCTAATCTTCCAAAGGAACACTATCTTATGTATTTATTGAACAAAAAAAGTATCTTTCAGTTTAAGTTAGACTCTTTTCCAAACTTTCTTTCAATTATCACATTTCCGAGTGAAAAAAGTCCTCAAAATGAAATTAGAGAGGTGATTTTTTTTCAGATGACGGGGAGTTGAAAACAGAGCTGCGCTCTGCAGAGGAAGAAGCCATTTGAGTAATTATAGAGACATTTAGTGTACTCTGCCCCACTTTATCAGGCATCTCCAGCATTGTCCACAGGGAGTTAACTTTTAGACTGTTTACTCGCTCAAAGGCCAGGCCTGCATCTAAAGCCACATAGCAAAGATAATGTATCCCAGGCTACAAAAGCAGGCAAATCACTGTGCATTAAGACCGGGCACACAATAGACAACAATGGCTTGCATAAACACTATTTAGAACTATTCACATGGCATTGAAGAGATGGGCGTCGACTCACTATTGCGGCAAAGCCGGCGCATTGTGCGGAGGTGAAAAGAAGTCTAATGAACAGGAAGCCTTATTTGAGAGAGCTGACAGTAACCATACAACAGCCGCATTGTGCACTTGCCACCAACCCTGTGGGTCTCTACATTAGGAGAAATGATGAGAAAGTAACCCGAAAAGACACTGTGGGCCCTTGGACCCACGTAAATGCAACCAGACAATAATGGGGGGGGACACAAGCTGTCCCCACCTTTAACCAGAGCTGCACGTTTACATGCACGGAACATCAACCGCTCTCATGGCCAGGCATAAAAGCCCCCCCCACCCCCCCCCCCCCGGCCAGATGGAACTTTGAAGTTCATTTTTGGTTAGTTTACCTCCAAAGACTGCAAATTTGGTGCGGCAGCAGTTCAAATGTGTGTCATGCATTTTAAATGATATCAAACTCTGGAGGGGAAAAGTTTAAAAAAAACGCGTGAGTTGGCTGCACCAGGCCTCCTCCGCACTTTGCACACATTCTCACCCACATTATGGCCCTGCCTCAAGCTTCATCAATCTTCCACAAAGGGGTGACATCACCAATAAGCACAGCCTTTTATAGCTTTGGGAAATAAGCCTTATTTACTGATGAGATAAGCCCTGTGCTATTGTCTCGCCCTCCACTTTGCTTCTTTCTCTCGCAGTTGAAGAATCAAACGCCACTTTTTGGGAGGTGACAGAGCATGCCCCGGGATTTAAGGCCGGAGCATGCAAAGAGGTTTCCTATTTGGTGGCCTTTCAAAAGGGCCACATTAGCCTGTTCACTTCAAAGTGGTAGTGGCAGGTGAAAAAAAAAAAAAAAAGTCCCCTTCTATTTCCTGATTTTTTTGTTTTGCATGAATAAAGGTAAATGTAGATCCACGCCTACGCGCAAATGTGCAAACCGACGTTGGAACCATTCACTGAATGTTAAATATACTCACTCTCTAAAAGGGTTTGAAACAAACCGCAGCGTGGGGAGTTCACCAAGTGCAGTCACCCATTACACTTGTGACCTATAATTACTGTTTGCAGCAGAATTAGTCGGCCGGTCCGGCGTGTGGTCACTAAACTGCTGAGGCACCGTGATGCAGCGCCGGCTTATTAAACCTCACGTGTTCGTGCTCTCTCACAGTCTCGTTTTCTTTTTTAGACGCGGGATCAAAAGAGAAAATGCTTGTTGATAGACTTGTAATAAGTTGGGCATTTTGATAGTTTGCCCCCCAAGTCTGCCACAGGAGAAACTAGTTTTAACTAGGTTGTTGCGACAAGTCAGAATATACACCATCGACGCGCTTTTGCATTAGGAACCTATTTTTAACGAGATGAAAAGAGGTTTTTTCTAACACACTACATCCAGTGTCACCACATGTAGTTTATAAAAAAAAAAAAAAAAAAAGAACGTGCCATTTGTTGTTTGTTTTTCTTAGCTCCACACACAGTCATGTCAGGCCTTGGGAACTTGTCAGATATTCAGTTTGTAGTCACTTTAGAAAGGCTGAGCGCTGAGTCTCTGGGGAATCGCTCCAGTCTACCCACCCCCCCCCCCCCCCCCCCCCCCCATGTCACCCAGCTATAGGAACAAAGCCGCCATAGTCAATTCTCCTAATTTCACTGCAGCCTGTCGAAATCCCGTTCTCCTTTTCTCTCGTCTCTTCAACAAGTACTTTATGCCGGGATCAGTCAGGTCTGAGTCGCCCACAAAAACCCGAGGCTCTCGCTTCATCGTCTTTCAGCAGCGAGTTTGACACTCCCCAACTCCCTGCCATTCAGGCGCCTCGCACCATGCAATTTGTTTCCATTTGTCAAACAGCAGTATCCGTCACAAAAGAATATGCTGGCACAACAGAAAGTTAGTGAAGAACATTGTCTCCCGGGCCCCAAAATAACCTTGAGACGACTTGTTTGCTTGCCCCGTAACAAAAAAAAACAACCTTAAACCATTTAAACCCACCTTCTGTTGTAGCAGATACTTGTTACGTTATTCTTCCCTCGTCCGACAATAAAACCTCTTTGGCTGAATGGGACGTGCATCACAGTCTGCATCAGCACCAACGCATCACTCCTCTCTTAAAGTGTGGACGGGCTGAACGCTGCAGTGTGTGAAAGGATCATTTCATTCAGTCCCGCCACATTGTGCCGACTCTTATTTTGTGTTTTATTTATTTTTCGGATTAAACTTCATTGTGCGGAGGAGCCAGGTCTCTCCGACACGTGTTTATTAAAGCCATATCAGCGGTATATTGACGGGCCGCTATCCTCGCACCTATTCAAATAGGTCTTAAAATGGCGTTATTATTGGACGACGTAGGAAGGTATCCGGTGAATAATACTTATTGTGCAAACTTTGTCGTCGCCATTCTCCCGTCGGCCGTTATCGAGGGGAGAGCAGAGAGGATATGTGCTGAGTCTGATGTAGATAGCGCCGTGAGTATCCCTATTGTGGCAGCTTCTGTGTGGTGCAGTCCCTGATAGGTATTTGAATGCTGTCAATGCTGTGTCAGGTGCATTAGCGCCTCAGAGACCCATGATGCTCCAGCTGCAGCGCGCCCGTGTCTCCCCCCGGGCCCCCCCCCCCCGGCCGCCAGCCCGACACAAAGTAATCACAGATCACAGCGTTTAATCACTGAAACAAGCACTCCAGAGGACCTCTCTGTCAATATCCCACTCTCTCATTATCTGTTTGGATTGCACATCCACACTGTCAGATAAACAGAGTGGAAAATTAAGATTAAAAATATGGTAATTTCATTTCAGGCAGCAGGCTCCCCTCACTGGCCCATTATGCTATTGATTACCTCTGAATTCAATTTCTCTTTTCAATGTAAACTTTAATCTATTCGCAGGCCAACAATTCAGCTCCCAAGGGGCTATTTGAGAGTAAGTAACCATTTAATATGACGCTGGCTGAAGATTCACTGGCTTTAATGAATTGTGTAAATCACTCAGCTTTTAAAGGAACTGATGTCCCACAGTTCACGACCCAAATCTGAGCCTGGTTAAATTTTATAGCAAGCTAAGTGTTTACTGACAGACATCTCTGAATGCGTAATCACCCGCTTTGCTTTTGTCTTTATTAAAGCAAATTTAAATAGCTCTTAATTGAGCTGGGGGTGAAAAAAATGACAATTTAATTGGAGACTAGATAGTCATATTGCACTACCACACTAAAATAAACCCGTAAAGGGTTACACCAAATCACCACCAAGGAAATACATTTAAAAAAACACTTGACTCAACAAGATAATAGCCAGGTTGTTCTCCTCAACCACTCACCAATTTGTAGCATCTTGCTCAATGCCAGTTGTAGCCGCTGACCTGAAGCAAAAACACCATTCAGGCATCTGAGTGCAGTCTGAGCAACAGCGGGAGGAAGTGGGTCAGCAGTGAGTCGACGGGATGAAAAACCCAGACAACGTTCAGGCAATACTCTTTTATATGTGACTAAAATTTTATTTTTCTGTAAATTTACAGTGATCATCGTGCCGTCAAGATACAGAAGACACGCAATGTACAATGCACAGCAGCTTACGTAGAAGCAACAACAGCCGATTTATCAGAAGAATGAAGAGTTGGAATCACACTGGAAAACATTTTATTTCAAAGGCAATAGACTTCTGTTGTGTGTTTCCTTGTGTTATCATTGCCACAACACTTGAAACTTTACCGTTCGTCCCTGACAAAAGCTGAGGTAGACATAAAAACTGCCATCACCGTGGTGCTGGAAGAAAAAAGGGCAATTCCACAAAAAAAAAAAGAAATGCTCTGATTAAGGCACAATACTTACCAAAAACGAGGACTACTCCTCTAGACTTCTCTTTGCCTTTTGAGGCCTTTAGAGTAATGCAAGACACCGATAGTTTATTGCACCATGATGAACACATCCAATAGCTGCAGTCAGGATTGAAGCTACCCGCGAGGCCAGAACACACATACATAAACAGAGCCGGGTGCAATCAATAAACAGCCAGCCAGTAATATGCTGTCAATAAAAAGGTGCACACAGCTTCAGATGCTCGCCTCTTTACTCTCCCCCACCTAATGCAACACATTCTACACTCGGGCGCTGCTGGGAGCCACTTCAATGAACTGGATCCAAACGTCTGGTGGATCTGGTCAGAGATGTGGTCAGTGATGGCGAGCACGAGGACCAGAGCAGCTCCCCGGAACTGTCAAAGAGACGTCTCAAAGATGACGGAGACGTCCTCGGCACGGCGCGCGTCTGTCCCTCGCTTTTTGTTCATGTAAACCTGGAAGTGCATCGGAGGGGGGGGGGGGGAAGCAGTGTCACAGAACACAAGAGCCACAGTCCAAATCTGAGCTGCGATCTGTTACGGCGTGATTCATGACAGATCTAGTCGGGAGCCGGGTGAAGGGATTTGTCACCCGCTGAAGCGTGCAAAAGTGGCTTATTTAGCGCTGTGAAATTCTCAGGGAAAAACTTTGAGATGATCACTGAAATTATTTGATTTGATTTGTATTTGTGTGTTGGCTTAAAGTGTGCAAAATGCATGATTTTTAAGCCCGGGGCTCTGACGGGCCGGTGATTTCAACGAGAGAAAGTTTGAGCAGAAGAGGCAAACAGGTGAAAACAGGTTGGCCTCAGGATGAGACATACCGTCTACTCTGGGATTCTCTTTCAACACGGACAAAGGAGCTGGAGGTTGATATCAGATTATTGAATGTGTTTAAACCTTGACTGACAACTATAGAAACTTGACACACAACATGTGGACCATCCCAGTATTTAATAAGTGCTGCCAGACAGCTATGGATGCTGCAGGAATCTGATCTAAGGAGAGGGCCCTACAATAAAGAAAGGAAAACGTAAGGGCTCGAACAATGTCACTACCAATCCGCCAGTGTGCAGGGTAAGACGAAACCAAATAATACCACACTGTGCTGAGTCTTTGAAATCAGTATTTTACTCATTTCACTCCTCTGGCTGAGAAGATACAGTTCCGCTGATAAATTTGTGCGAGGGACAGAGAGAAAATGAAATGATGCCTACTTTTTTTCTTATTTCACAAAGACCTGTTTGAAGTTGCAATACGGTATCTGTAGTCCCAGACAGATGCACATAAAATGGAATTGAACAATGAATAGCTGGCTCTTATCTTTTCAGTGTCTGAAGGGGAAATACATCACAAATGAATTTCACAGGGAAAAAATATGGACATTCTCTATTACAGTAATCCCCATAGAAAGTTTATCCCAAATCGCGATGGAGTTAAACTCAATATTTCCAAATAGATATAGTGCTGCAAAGAAAGCTGCTTTTCTACAATCATCTCTAAAATGATCTCAAATTTACATTATGAGAAAAAAAAAAGATTATAAGGAGAGTTCCTTTGATAAAATCAGAGGATGGGAATCTACAAAGGGTACAATTTCTCCCTCAAAATTAATGTTATGGAGTTGCAACGCTGCAAGTAGGCACTAAATTAAAATGGTAATCAAGTGCCTTTGCATTGTCAGGGTAATACACATCTTCTCTTGCTTAACTGTATCATTTTGGAGGTGAGCAACGAAGTCTGGAGTTAGAGGGAGAGTCCAGGATTAGTGAGCCCTGGCTGGACCTCATTTAGTGACCCCCCCCCCCCTCCCCTCCTGGCGGACAGGTGGGCGTGGTTACCTGTTTGGCTGTGTGCAGCAGTGAGGCGGCCTCGGCTTTGCCTGTCTGTTCGACCATCTGGTAAAAGAGCCCCTCCTGGTTCTGGAGTAGGACATACGGCTCATCATACTCCTGGATGCTGCCGGCATCCAGAACCTGCAATCACACATACAATGCTGGGTGTGCGTGCATGTGTCACTGCCTGTATACTTTACTTTGGGGAAAACTGACATTTCAGCTGTTTCACTGCTGAGTGGTGCATGCAGACAGGGCAAGATGAATGGGGAAACACTAGTTCTCTGCACACGGGAACCATCCATTTCATGTGACTCATGCAACAACAAACACGGGTGCCTGTTTGTGCCTAACGGTAAATAAGCTTAGCCTGTTAGCAGTGCGAAGGTCTAGTACGCTGACTCTGAATCAGCCATTTACCCGTGTATTTATCATGGTATTGCAGAGGCTTAGGGGTGGTCCTCAGTCAAATCCCACAATCATACCTTTCAGACACTATAAATTTTACCATAATTTCTGTGTCATTACATGCTTTAAAAAAACACAAGAAGAATAGTGCCAATCCAAGCATTTTGAAAAAGACTACAATTCAATTCTAGACCATTTTTAACAAGATAGTAGGAAAAGGAGTTTGTATCTTTGAGAGCATTTTGAGTCTTCATATGGCACAGTTTAAGATTGTTACAGGGCAATTCAGACCATGTTTGTTTTAAATTGAACCTATTAAATTGTAACTTTCTCCTGTAATTTAATGTAAAGCCATTTGCTTTGTACATCCTTTTTCACTGTAAATTTGGATATTATTCAAAAACAAAGTTTTTATCTTATTTTTTATTCACACTTTATGATATTTAGTTAACCTGGAGTGCACAACAATCTGCGGGCATTTATCAGCAGTGTAGGTGTGAAACGGTCCCCGCTGCGTGATATTTGGCTTTCCCAGCGGCCCTCTCAGTGTCCGAGCAGCCCCCAGGTCGTGCCCTGTCCTCCACAGACGCTTAACAAATGCTGCCACAAATGGCACTAATTGGCACCTCGGCAGGCAGTAGCAGGAAAGGGCCAAAGATCAAATGGCCCGAGCGAAGGCTCAATGAGGGGGAAAGCTGTGAGAGAGAAATCAGCCCAGCTGTTGCAATGGAGAGGAAGCGAATTGCACATCTAAAGATCGCGCCTCCTTTAGTTTGACGTCCGGCTTTGAGGCTGCATATGAGGTGTGTGTGTGTTTGAGGGCGGATTCACGTACCAAATATTCTGTAGGCAAAGGGAGCTTTTTAATTTCCCCATAGTTGATCAAATAGAATCAGACTATAAAGGGATTTCACCCATTTTAGCACTGAAAACTACTAATTACAGAAGGCTAGGGATCTCATTTAAAATAGTGGCAGTGAGTGCTGGGCAATGTAAATCTACTGTATTCTTACTTACCAGGATTCTGTCACAGTCAATGATAGTATTGAGCCTGTGAGCAATGGTGAGGACCGTACATTCTTGAAACTTGTCCCGGATAGTCTGCTGGATGAGGCCGTCAGTTCTAAAGGAGCAGAGAACACAACACCTCAGCACAAAGAACCTGCTTCCCACAGACCCTTGGGCAGGGAGTTTTACTTAACAGGGAACAATGGCTCATCAGCGGCGAGGTATGAGCTGCAGGACGTATAAACAACAAAAGATAGCAGAGCTCCACACGGTGACAAAGTTGTTTTTGTCTTGTTTTGCCATTATAAACTAACTCCACATGATATTTCAGTCAAACCAAAAGTGTTGTTTGTTTTTGACTTGTTTACTCCAGGAAGGCTCTAATCCACCTTTGTGTAAAAGAGTAAATTTGGTTCGTATAGCAACAGTGTTGCTACAGTTTTATTAAACCCAGCTAAAAACACCGGGAGCACGTGTACGGTATAACTTCCAGTGTAAATTAGTGCTTCAATCACTGATGTTAAATGTCTCACTTGGAGACTCTAGTGTCACCTGACCTTGGGTCCACATTGGCCGTGGCCTCATCTATGATGAGGATGCGGTTTTTCCGGAGCATGGCCCTGGCCAGACACACCAGTTGCCTCTGGCCCACGCTGATGTTAGAGCCACACTCAGTCAGCACCGTCTCCAGCTTATCGGGCAGGTCCTCCACCACGTCCTTCATCTGCACCTGGAGAGAGGGAGAGCGGAGCCCCAACCCTCCATTACCCCTTCATAAAGGCTTCCTGTGGGGATGTCTTTAAAGAGCTATCCAAACACACCCATTAACCGCCTGGCACAATGCAGGGCCAGGTCCACGGATGACCTTGGCCAGTGCTCTCTTGTGGCCAGCCTCTAGCTTTAATCCAGGCCACCAAACCCATTCAGAGGCAGGACCAGGAGCTGAAGCCCTTCACTGTGGGGGGAGCCTTCATCCTGGTTGGCCTGACTGCCCAAACACATCTCCCCCAGCACTTTCAATGGTTCCCAGTTACAAGCCGCACATTGAGCTGGGCCCCATGGCTCTAATGGGATTTCCCCCCCATGACTTGTGGCGAGCAGGGAGGCTGAATGGCAGCATTGTACAGCGGGACAGAGGGATCCCCCCCTGGGCCGGCGAGGGGGAATCATTCAGAGCCACGCTGGAGTACCTCTCGGAGTGCATTCCACAGGTCCTCATCTGTGTGCAGCCTGAAAGGGTCCAGATTCTTCCTCATGGTGCCCGTGAAGAGAACTGGGTCCTGTGGATAGATGGATATAGAAAGAGAAGGCCGTGGCCAGTTAAGATAATGACAAGGGGGAAGATGTGTGAAAGGGTTAAGACAAGCTTTATAGAGCGCCACTAGGCAATGTTTGAGGGGAAGATGTTCACAAAGGACTTGCTACAATCAGGAGGGTTTTTTTTCAATGTTCTGGCCAAATATGCTTCAATAAGTGGATCTTTTTACTTGGAAAAGCAGTACTTGTGCACTGGCATTGGCGGACTGTGTGACATTGTGTGAATATATAATATGGCAGAAAAAGAGCCATCTAGTCACTGTTAGCATACAAAGACTTTCATACAGTGACGGTAGTAGAAGTGATAATCTCTGAAATGTCTGCCAAAAGTAACAGCTTTACTGCACAAGGATTTGTCACAAGGGGTTATCGCTTCAGTTTACTATCCTCATAAAACGTACAGCCTCAGATATCAGATGGCTAGGATGTCCGAGACATGCATTTATGCCGAGGAACACACACCTGTATCCGTTTTCAGTGACATAGTCCTCTTTGCGAGACTAAATAAAGCTCTCTATTACAGAGCCCTCAGACATTGTTCCTACACGCCACTCTTTTTGCAGTAAACCTGATAAACGGGTGGAAGCCGACATCTCCTTGTGTCAGGTCAGATATTTATTCAGAAATGCTGATCCAGTGTTGCAGTGATTTACTGAACCTCTTACAGGACTCTAACAGGCCTTCATACGGGGTCTCGCCTCTCAGGGTACAGAGCTGCTGTAGATAAGCTTTTCATAGGACTTTTTTTTTACATCAGTAAACAGATACAGCTGCGTTTGCCTTTGAAACATGGCAAAGAATTTACTAGACTTAAATGGTTATAATGATCATTTTAAAAGAAGACTTAAAGACGCTTAGCAGAACGCTTACATATTTTTCTTACTGATATCATAAGAAAAACTGACTCAACTGTACTGTCAACTTCAACTGTATCCTCAACAGTAATGAATAACTTTAGTTTACATATCAATTTAACCTCAAATCAAGATAGGAATTGTTTACCTGGCAAATGTGAGATTAGACCACGAGCGACAGAAACGCACACAATGGGTGTGAAAGGCTGAGGGTCCTGCGTTAAGGTTACAGTGGATGACTCACTAAAGGCACTTTCATCTCATTTACAGTTCGGCAGCCAGTGCTCAGATGGAACAAAATTAAATCAAACATAAACTCAGGTATGTAGGAACACAGATTTATGTGGCGCACACCTCTACAAAATCTAATCCCAACAAAAGTATTACTTTCATGCTTGCTGCCTGTTCCTTAGAACATTTTAAACCTCTTTACTTCCAATGAGCTTTCCCTTCTGTCACCAAAATATCGCCTTGTCATAAAGCCAACTGAAGTCCCAATTCAAAGTAGTTTTGTGACACACGTTAATTAGGGGTTCAATGTTCGGTTGGAAAAACTGCTTTTATGGACAGCTTTCCACAGACTGATTATGTGCTCCACCAATTTTAAGCTCTGGTGTTGGCCACAAAAATATATATATTTTTTAAGTATCCTGAGATAAAATAGAAACTGAAATAAATATATTTTTTAAACGCAATATGCTAATAAATACTTATCGTAGTCAAATCTGTGGATGTCAAATAATAACTCCACACTGGCAATAGATACAGTAGTATACATATCACACTTGACATTAACAGGTAATAATAACTAGAAATGTATATCAAGATTATTTTCCATTTTAAAGGCAAACTGAATATCATTTCATCTCTGACGTCTCAGGGGAGAATAAAGGGCTTTCAGATGGATTTGCGTGAATCTGGTCTACTAACTGTGAGCATGACACAGATAAACTCTACTGCTAAGAATTCATATAATTCAAATGCAATACAGTGAGTATGTGACACAGACGGGCGTGCAGTAAAAATTCTGACTTGTAACCTGACACTTGTAAGTCTCTCCCAGGAGAAAACAGAAAGAGTAAACAAAATCTCATCAAACACACATCACAGCCATCTCAGACTACTTTGGACGAGGCAGCAAAACTTTATCTGAAGTAGTAGCAATGCCAGAAACCTATCAAATCCACTGAAAAGCATTAATGAAACTGTTTTGGGGCATCTTGGCTGCACCCTCGAAATGTTTGAGACTTGGGCTAAGTGACGGTGTACAAGGGGAGTCTGACTGTGAGGATGGGGGAGACTTCTTCTAAGCAGCTTTCCCATGTTTGGGGGGTAGAGGGCTAATCCTCTGTCAGGGATGGGGAACTGCTCTCTTCACAGTACAGGCCGTGGGAGTCTTCTCCCCTCCCTCCACTCTGCTGACACTCACCCGCAGGCTGGCATTTTCCTAATGCCGTATCAGTTTCAAGAAGCGGAAATAAAGTTAAACTGTCTCAAGGCATCCGTTTGTCTCACTTTCAGAAATCCCCTTGAGAGACGACTGTAAATTTCCACACTTGTTTTAGCTTTTTAAAAGCCAGGCGTATGAAAAAAGGGCCAAAGCATGAAGGCGTTTTCTACCAGTGTTCGTCTGACATTTCTGATGATTTTGAATCATGGAGAATCAAATAAGATACATAAGATGTTAAAGTAAAGGTCCAGTAATTTTAGAAAAGGAAATATGTCGTTTCTGATATATGATTGTGTGTAATATTTTATTATCAGTTATCGGTGTGGATAGACTTTTATATATCATGATCAACAAACTCTGAATGAGGGCAATTTAAAAAAGGCACCTGTGGGATGATGGACATTTTCTGGCGCAGGGTGTGCAGACCAATCTCTGATGTCAGAAAACCATCAATCATTATTCTTCCCTCAGGTTCTGCCAGCCGGAACAAGGCGGAGATCAGGGAGCTTTTACCAGCACCGGTACGTCCAACGATGCCAACCTACAGTGGAGAAATCAGAGCTATTTTTAAATCTGTAACAAATTCCACAAATTCACAGAAAAAAACCCATTATCATCACACTTTTGTTGGGATATTAATTATATTTGGTGTTTGTTGTTTAAACAATAGACACCTAACCCTAACGATTTTTTTTTTTTTACAGTATTCATGTTTTTGTTTTATTGTGCAGATTTGAGAATGACTTAAGCCTATATTCAATATGTAGTAGTGCACACTCCAAATCAAAAAACAATATCACATCTTGAATTACTTGCCTAGGATCTTTTATGTATGTCAGAAGATTGAGAATTCAAGAAATCTGTTGGTTCAGAGATTGTATTTCATGTTGTGACGGTACCAGCCAAAGCAGCCCTTTGCCGTGTTCAATGAATGGCGGTTTTTGTTGTTGTCTGAACACCACCTACGAGTGTATGGCGTTACTAGCAGCTGTGTGAGGCAGTATTTAAATACATAGGAAAGTAGAGTCATCCCACCTGTGGTGTGAATACATGCAGGTCTAACCAGTACTGTTGCAAAGGCAAATCGTGCCATTCACACAGATTTACAGGGGATCCACACAGAATATGACTTCTCTCCATCGAACTGTTGACTATTTTGGGCTGACTACTGGGTAAACCCTGCGGCAATGACTGAAGCGCAACCAAGAGCCAAAAGGAAATGGTGACAACATTGGCATCGCAAGGCCATTCCAGTGAACTGGGCGGTTGATGCCACACAGTGCTGCCCGCCAACACAAGCTTGTTGAATGCCATCCGCCCATTGACAACCTTTTGTTTGACTTTTTTTTTCCACCCGCCCCCGAGTAAGTATTTCCAAAAACCCTTGTGACATCATATCAAAAGATCTCACCTACCCATTTACTGACAGTGCAATACAACAGAGCTCTCTCTTCTGCAGAGGCTGTGGCAAAAGAGTGTTAAAAGAACTGCTCACAGGAGAAGCATCGTCCAAGTAAAAAACAGAAATTGTGCACCATGGAAGCATGCATTGAAAAGGCTTCACAGGAGTAGACACATAAACCTCTCAGGACCAAGATATATGCGTTCCACCCAAGTGGTAAGAGTAGGGAGATTATGGACGAAAAGGGAGTAGGACAAAACATTGTTGCACCTACTGCCTCAGAAATGGGGCTGTTAACTAAGAGCTACACACATTGGGTCATCCTTTCCCAATTTATCACTCAAGTATTTCCTCGCCTAACATCTTTATATACTGTCTTACTTAATTCTACATGGCATTGATTCAACAAGGTGCTGAAAGCATTCTTTGTGTTGGCCCATATTGATAGGATAGCATCTTGCAGTTGGAGATTTTTGGGATGCACATCCAGGGCACGAAGCTGCCGTTCCACCACATCCCAAAGATGCTCTTTTGGGTTGAGATCTGGTGACTGTGGGGGCCATTTTAGTACAGTGAACTCATTGTCATGTTCAAGAAACCAATTTGAAATGATTGGAGCTTTGTGACATGGTGCATTATCCTGCTGGAAGTAGCCATCAGAGGATGGGTACATTGTGGCCATAAAGGGATGGACATGGTCAGAAACAATGCTCAGGTAGGCTGTGGCATTTAAACGATGCCCAATTGGCCCTAAGGGGCCTAAAGTGTGCCAAGAAAACATCCCCCACACCATTACACCACCAGCACCAGCCTGCACAGTGGTAACAAAGCATGATGGATCCATGTTCTCATTCTGTTCACGCCAAATTCTGACTCTACCATCTGAACGTCTCAACAGAAATCAAGACTCATCAGACCAGGCAACATTTTTCCAGTCTTCAACTGTCCAATTTTGGTGATCCTTGCAAATTGTAGCCTCCTTTTCCTATTTGTAGTGGAGATGAGTGGTACCCGGTGGGGTCTTCTGCTGTTGTAGCCCATCCGCCTCAAGGTTCTGCATGTTGTGGCTTCACAAATGCTTTGCTGCATACCTCGGTTGTAACAAGTGGTTATTTCAGTCAAAGTTGCTCTTCTATCAGCTTGAATCAGTCGGCCCATTCTCCTCTGACCAAGGCGCCCACAGGACTGCCGCATACTGGATGTTTTTCCCTTTTCACACGATTCTTTGTAAACCCTAGAAATGGTTGGGCGTGAATATCCCAGTAACTGAGCAGATTGTGAAATACTCAGACCGGTCCGTCTGGCACCAATAACCATGCCACGCTTAAAATTGCACACATACATACACACTATATATACATACACACACACACACACTAATATATATATATATATTAGTGTGTATGTATGTATATTGTGACAAATGTCACAGTTACAGTGCTCGTAGAGGGGGCTACCAGTACTCAAACCAAGGATAAAAGAGGGTGTTGGGTCAGGGTGTTACCACCACGGGAGGTGGCGCTGTTCCGTCGCCAGGCCAGTGGGTTTTGACCTCTGCCCTAGAAGAGGCAAGGGGCCGTATTGGAGGGAATAATAGACGTGAGCACATGGTAAAAGGGCGGGAAAAAAAAGCTGGCAGGCAGAGGGCCGAGTGCATTGTTTGAGTGTATTTTGAGTTATTTTGAATAAATCAACCCTCAAGAAAGCGCAAGGAGTGAACCTGAGTTCAGCGTTTATCTATGAAGGTTGACCATCTATGAAGGTAGATTTGTGTCTTTATTATGCAAACCAAAAAACATGTTTCGAGAGCAAATTTCTTGCATTGCAAGCGAAAATGAAGTTTGTAAGTAAAAATATATAAACTGAGAAAGAATTATTTGTTAGTTTTGCGAGTGAAACTATTGTTTTTGCTCTCGAAACAAAACTCTTTGGTCTCGGATCCAAAACCTTTTCTCTCAGATTTTTTATTGTACTGTACGGGGCCTTTGTCGCTGAATGAACCAGGAGTTTCTATCGGTGGATCTCGACTGGGCACTTGGCGTCTGTTCCGCCATTAAACTCTAACGGGAGGCGACAGTGAGGAGCGACATGGAGGTAAGCGGACGTTGTACTGTAATCATTGAAAATGAAGCAGCACTTTACGTTGTTTTCATGTTGTTAGTGTTTTATTTAGAACGACATGGGGGGCTGCTGTGTTGAAGCCCTGCTTTCATGTGGGCTCTTGTTGTTCCCCCATTACTTACTACATAGATGTGTTAGCTTAGTCAGTGGCATCATGTAGGGAAGGTGAGGCAAAAGTTAATCGTTTTCGATTAATTGATTACACTCAAACATTGATACTATCACCAACACAACCTCAGGTAATACCTTGATTTCTTTCAATACAGCCTGTCCAGTTCACTGTAACGTCCCTTTCCAGTATGATGCACCGGAGTCAGGTGATGGAGACATTCTCAGTGCAAACTTGAAACGGCCGGGCATGCACTCATGTCAATGAGCCAGTCAAATGTGTCATGGTTTTTACCTTAATGGCAGCAGTGCAATTACGCAACTGTATTTCTAGAGTTTGACATCACGTCGTGTTGAAGGACATGCGCGTTCAGAAGAGGAATCTACTGCAGCAGGACCGTCATGGCCCTCTTCTACAGTGACTCAGGCTGTGGATCAGCACTCTGGTTCCTCATCATGTTCTGCCTGCAGCATCTGAGACCAAGCACATTAATTATGATTATAGCCATTGCCTCGTTTTTTCACATAGTTTAGAGTCTAGACAATCTAATGTTAATATCTTCACTTAGGTTGGAGTGATATAGCGAAAGAATGAATGAATACCTCACGTTAAATTGCATTTCTCATTGTGCTATGTGTAAAGCACACACAGCACCTCCTGCAGATCTGGTTCTGGCACAGGTAAGTTACCTGTAGCGTGGCAATCCTCCAAAGGTGACTAGTGTCGACAATAGTACCTCGGTCAGAGAGAACCAAGCCCATTGGATTTAATTAAATTATGTCATTGATGCGTAATTAACCTTAGCTAACGTGGACACGTCCAGGTGCGTGTAACCACTGTTAGCCCACTGCGGGCTAACGTGTGCTACCGTTACATGGACGTAGAAAGCGGGGCTTCATGTCAACACAGCAGCCCTCCATGTCGTTCTTAATAAAGCACTCAGCTACACTAACAACATTAAAAAACAACGTAGTGCTGCTTCATTTTAAATGATTTTGACAAAATACAAAGTCCGCTTACCTCCATGTCGCTCCTCACAGTCGTCTCCCGTTAGAGTTTAATGGCGGAACAGACGCCAAGTGCCCAGTCGATCCACCAATAGAAACTCCTGGTTCATTCACCGGCATAAGCCCCATCCACTACAATAAAAAGGTTTTGGATCCAAGACCAGAGAGTTTTTTTTCGAGACCAATAGTTTTTGTTTCGAGGCCACGCCCCCATTGCGCCACTGCGTATTGGTATCCTAGCAACCATAGAATCATTTCCAATTGGACGGTAAACATCACATGACGCTATTGTTATTCCAAAGATCAGTTCTAAAAGGAATGACGTCAATATAGAATACATGACATCACAGATGTTCACTTGTGTTTAACTCACTTGACTTTTGGTCAGACATCAGTTTGGTTTAGTGATATCTTAGCTCAGACATCAGTTCAATTTAACTTTTGTTTGGATATCATTTTTGGTTTAAATATAACTTCATTAGTTATAATGGAAAGCCCAATGAGCAGGAAACAACAGAGACACGCAAAGAAAAGAATGGCCAAGGAGCAGCAAAAGGAGATAAAGGTTGAAGAAATTGTCTCAATTTCTACGCAGGTAAACCCTAATCCTAAACCTGCAGATGATACTTTTAAGCCCTGCGAGGATAGCAAGTTGATCGCACCGGCTAAAACTAACGCAGAGTTGGAATTGGAGAGACAACTTCGCGATGAGAGGGCCACAACCAAGAAACAAGAAACTGCATTGAAAGATATGCAAAATATTCTCAGGTACCGGCAGCGTGGAATAGAAAAGCCACTGAGCTTGAGATTCACTGCTCTCCATAACATCCAGACAAGTAAACTGAGAGCAGAGACAAACGCAATCAAGGCAGAACTAAAAGCATCACAGGACTCCTCTCAAAAAATCATCAGCAACGATGAGGAGATGAAGTTATTTCGGGACTTCTGTGAGGCTCAAGTCAACCAACAGGCAGATGCTAACATTAAGCTCAAGGCTGCTCTTGACAAGTCTGAACAGGACTTGAAAGCATCACAGGATTTGCTTAAAACTGAGCGCCAGCACCATCAGCAGAAGAACGTCTCCAAGACAGAGGGTGCTTTGTTGAAGACCTATAAGGCTAAACTGGAAGAGCAGATGGATATTAACAAGAAGACCACGGCTGCTCTCAGTAAGACTCAGCAGGACTTGAAGAATGTTCATCTGCTGTGGCAAAATGAGAAATCTTCCCTCACAGCTGAACATGAAGAAGCCCTTGACAAGATCACAGCAGCCCTGAAAGCATCACAAGACTCCTCTCAAAAAATCATCAGCAACAATGAGGAGATGGAGTTATTTCGGGACTTCTGTGAGGCTCAAGTCAACCAACAGGCAGATGCTAACATTAAGCTCAAGGCTGCTCTTCACAAGTCTGAACAGGACTTGAAAGCATCACAGGATTTGCTTGAAACTGAGCGCCAGCACCATCAGCAGAAGAACGTCTCCAAGACGGAGGGTGATTTATTAAGGACCTGTCAGGCTAAACTGGAAGAGCAGATGGATATCAACAAGAAGACCACGGCTGCTCTCAGTAAGACTCAGCAGGACTTGAAGAATGTTCATCTGCTGTGGAAAAATGAGAAATCTTCCCTCACAGCTGAACATGAAGAAGCCCTTGACAAGATCACAGCAGCCCTGAAAGCATCACAGGATTTGCTTGAAACTGAGCGTCAGCAACATCAGCAGAAGAACGTCTTCAAGACGGAGGGTGAGATGTTGAGGAGATGTCAGGCTAAACTAGAAGATCAGATGGATATCAACAAGAAGATCACGGCTGCTCTCAGTAAGACTCAGCAGGACTTGAAGAATTCTAAACTGCTGTGGAAAAATGAGAAGTCTTCCCTCACAGCCAAATACAAAGAAGCCCTTGACGGTAATGAAAAGCTGGTGGCAATAATAACTTATCATGAACGAGAGAATGTGAATGAGAATTTAACCATGCTGGACAGAATACATTGCCCCAGAGACCGACCTGAACTACAGGAATTTCTCAATATCAATTTCATGGGCCGTCTTTACGGAGTGACAAACAGTTTGGAAATGAGTCATCGGAAATATGAAGAAGCCTTAGAGAACCTGGCCATATCTGAGAAGGGCTTCAATGCCAAGCTGTATGAAGCAAACCAAGAGAAAGAGAGACTCGCAGCTGGTAAGAAAAAATGTGAAGATCAGCTGGAGTCTGAACGTTGTCAATGGAAGCAGGAAAAAGCTTCCCTGCATAAACTCATGTTGGAAAAGAACGCCGTCTTAGTGGTTGATCTTGCATGTGAGAAGAAGAAGAACAAGGACCTCTTGGCTGCTGTTCAGAAGGCTGAGCAGCAGGCAGAAAGTCGTACTATCGAGGGGCAGCAAAAGAAGGCTGAGCAGCAGGCAGCGAGTTCTGCTGTCGAGTGGCAGCAAGAGAAGGCTGAGCAGCAAGAAGAGATTTGTTCTACTAAGTTGCAGCTGGAGGAGGCTGAGCAACAAGCAAAGATTCGTGATACCAAGTGGACGCAGGAGAAATCTTCCCTCAACGTCCGGATTGAGGAACTCTACAAGGAACTCTATCATATCAAGCTGAATTACATCAAATTGGTTGAACAGAAACAGGAGATCACGAAAGACCTAGAAAGCACCAGAGACCAGTTGAAAAAGGAGTGTCTCCACACTCAGGAACTGTCTTCACAGCTGGAAACATTCAAGGGTCACTGTTTTGCCAAGCTGGAGACACAGGAGAAAGACCACAGAAACCTCATAGCAACACTAAAGAAGAAATCTGAAGATGAGCTTGAGAGTGAACGTCTTTCATGGGATCAAGAGAAGTCTTCCCTCCTTCAGCAAACAGAACAAATCCACCAGAATCTAAAGGAGCAGAGGGACAAGCAGCTGAAGACCGAGTCTGCCTTAATCTCTCACCTGGAAGACCTTCAAAGCCAGAACCACAACAGGCAAAGGAGAAGGTGGTACCACATTTTCTCAAGCTGTGTCAAGACCTAATTCTACACCCTACACAAATTTTTTATACATTTTTTTTATATTTTTTTTATTCTTTTATATTTTATTTATATATAACACAAACACACGTGTTATATATATATAAATATATAAACACAATATATATATATATATATATATATATAAATATATAAACACAATATATATATATATAAATATATAAACACAATATATATATATATAACACAACATATATATATAAACACAATATATATAACACATATATAACACAAAATATATATATATATATAACACATATATATATACACATATAACACACATATATATATATATACACATAACACAAACATATATAAATATATAACAAACATACATTAAATTATACAGAAAAAATTAAAAATTAAAATTAAAATTAAAATTAAAACAAAAACAAAAACAAAAACAAAAACAAAAACAAAAACAAAAAATTAGAATAAAAAATAATAATTGGAACAAAATAATAATAATAATTGGAACAAAAAAAATTATAATTGGAACAAAAAAAAAATTATAATTGGAACAAAAAAAAAAATTACAATTGGAAAAAAAAAATAATAAAAAAATAATAATAATACCTCTCTGGGAACCATCACCTTATCGTGGTGGAGAGGTTTGCGAGTCCCTATGACCCTGAGGGCTGTGTTGTCTGGAGCCTGGTGCTCCTGCTAGGTTTACCCTTGGCAAAGTGGTCTCAGGCGAGGGGCCAGACTAAGAATGGTTCAAAAACACCTTATGAAAAAGCGGAAGAGTGAAGGAGCCACCGAGCTCAGAGTATTCAGTCTTTTTGGGGACCCTGAATTGAGTCCTGCATGGGGCTCTAGTAGGGGACTCCATAGTCCTACTGGGAAACTTCAATGCACACCTGGGCGACGATGGAGATAACTGGAGAATGTGATTGGGAAGAACGGCCTCTCTGATCTGAACCAAAGTGGTCGTTTGTTATTGGTTTTCTGTGCCAGCCACAGATTGTCCATAACGAACACCATGTTCGAACATAAGCATGTTCATTGTACGTGGTACCAGAGCACCCAAGGCCAAATATCGATGATCGATGATCTTTGACTGGCTGTTAGCCTGCTCGGTGCAGTTTAGCTGCAAAGAATAAATTGCCATGGTTACTTAGCTGGGTTTAATTCAACCTGCTTTTAGGATAACTTAAATATCCCGGCTTAATCCTTTATCCTGAATTCATGCAATAGGCCTCTGTTAAACCCAAGCACGTTGTCACGGTCTGCCTCTGCTCACCTTACCCCTAACAGAATGACGTGACCAAAAAAAGACCTAGCAGACTCATTGTGTGAGTACAGCCCGGACTACAGACATTAGGAGCCCGTTGGTCCTCTTCCCCTCGCCCTTTTGGGGTCTGTCTGGAATCCGGCCCTTGAGGGGTGGGTGGGGTGAGGGGTTGCGGCCCAAGCCCCGCAGCCGGAGCCACCGCGCCCGGAGCCACCGGGCCTGGCGTCCCATGCCACGCAGCTGGAGCCTGACCGCCGTTCCGACCGACTCCCGGAGAACCCGACGCATGGCCGCCGACACGGCATGCTCCTACTTGTATTTGGTAGATGTACTAATCTAGTTTGTTTAGTTTCTTAACCTGTTCCTAAAGCTAAAGATGTATGGTTGCTTTGAAAACCGCTATACAAAATAACATTTGAATGTGCTTGCCTCCCTCTCATATCATGGGAACCAGGAATTCCCTATATTCAAATCAAGAGGCTTCATATTCCTCTCCATCCACCTTAATTAGTAAGAATGCCCCATCATTGTGTGAGTACGGCCTAAACTACATAGACATTAGGAGCCCGTTCTGGCGGCGAAAAATCAACTTCGTGTTTGGCCCCAGAAGCTACCAGAAAGAGTGCCTCGAGCTCCAGGACCTACTTAACCCCAGGAGAAGTAGTCCTCGAAAGAGGAAGCCGCGTACTCCGTTCCGGCCGACTCCCGGAGAACCCGACGCATGGACGACGCACACATGTACTAATTAAGGTGGATGGAGAGGAAAATGAAGCTTCTTGATTTGAATATAGGGAATTCCTGGTTCCCATGATATGAGAGGGAGGCAAGCACATTCAAATATTATTTTGTATAGCGGTTTTCAAAACGACCATACATCTTTAGCTTTAGGAACAAGTTAAGAAACTCAACAAACTAGATTAGTACATCTACTAAATACAAGTAGTAGCACGCCGTGTCGGCGGCCATGCGTTGGGTTCTCCGGGGGTCGGCCGGAACGGCGGTCAGGCTCCAGCTGCGTGGCATGGGACGCCGGGCCTGGTGGTTCCGGGCGCGGTGCGCCCAACTTCGTGTTTGGCCCCAGGAGCAACCAGAAAGAGTGCCTCGAGCTCCAGGACCTACTTAATCCCAGGAGAAGTAGTCCTCGAAGGAGGAAGCCGCGTCCTCCCTGTCCCATCCACACTGGGCCGCAGCGACCTCCAGTCCCGTCTCCACGACGCGCGCCCCCGACTCTGCCCGTCCCGGCTCCAGTCCCGGCTCCGCGATGCTTGTTCGTGCATCCTTCCTCCCGTCCCCATGTCCTCTTCCCCCCCCCCTCAAGGGCCGGATTCCAGACGGCCCTTGAGGGGGTGGGGGGGGGGGAGGTCAGCCACTGCTGTATTATGTGATTAGATGAATACAACTCACTCATATAGACACAAATGGGATAAAAGGCGCATGAAAAGCAAGCGACGTGTATGCAGCCAATCAGCAATCAAGTTTTCCTTCAGAATCCTACAATCGGTTTCCTTCAAAACAAAATTAAACTTACAAAACTGTCTGCCTGCATAGCGGTAGCATCTGTATGTACACTGTTAGTTCCGCTAGCTGTTAACCAAACACACTGTCCAAAGAAAGTGTGCAGACTGTTTACCCCACTGTGTAGTGGCTGGGGGGGTCGGGCCTGTACACAGTTGGGGCATCACTAGCAGCCCCTACCGGCCAGGGGGCAGTTATGTGTTGTAATTGAAGAGTCAGCAGGCAGTCAACTGCAGTTTAAAACAGGCATTAAAAGATGTTTTCGAGAAAGTGTGCGCCAACAAAACCACAAGCGGTCTTTGAGCATGCAGCTATGACTGCCCCTGCCCCCCCCCCCCCCACCCCCCCACACAAAATACAATGCGGTTTTTCGCACCAGAATGCAAAATTATCCATGGACAGAGAAAGAGGTGTCCACTCACTCATGAACACACACACCAAACCGATCGCAAGATCCTTCTGGTGTGGATCAAAACAATGGAAGGTCAACTCTGGCGTTGCAGTGAGTTGTGAGTTTTTATATGATTATGTACAATAAGGGATTGCAGTGAGTGCCAGAGTAAATGGATCTTGTATTGTAGGTGCAGGTTTCCTTGTGAAAGGGTCTCAGGGGAACTGCCAGGATTCACCCCCCATAGCATGTGACAGAGATCCCTCCCATGGGCTGTCAAAGCCAGGCCCTTGACACTTATCAACCCATCCATTGTGAAATCAGCCACCCTGGCCAACCATAGCAATGCAAAGTACACCCCCTGCATTAAACATAATTTCAATCATCCTCAACCATCTCCCTCTGCTTCTCTCTCTCTCCACCATCTACCAGCCCATATACCTCAGCCTCACCTCTCCTGGTGAATAAACTGTTGTCACCGTCAGGTTGCTCAAAATGCAAATTGGGAACAAATGGATCCACTTGAACAGTCTTAATTACATGATATGTATTCCATGAATCACAAATGGTATAGTCCTGAAGATTCAGCAGCACAATGAGGTGGCCCTTTAATAATTGATTTTGAATATAATGCCACATAAAAGGGAATCACATCACTAGCTGCATATCAAACCAAGTCACCTTTTCTCTGGATGTGATGATGACAGTCAGGTTCTTTAGGACCAAACGATCATTGGCACTGTGGGAGAAGTTGACTCTGTCAAAAGTGATGCACCCGGTCTTGGGCCAATCATTTGGCGGCTGTTTGTCTGTCTCCCAGGGTGCTTCACTCTCCAGCTCTGCATACTCAACCACTCTCTCCACTGACGTCATCTGCAAGAGATAACGCAATGTTGTGCTCTTTTGATCATGTGACACTTCCGTTTCAGTACAGTAAAGTTATTCAAACAAACAAAAAACTGTAAAAATGACATATCCTACGAGTATTTTAAATGTGACCACCTCAAAAAGAATCATTTAGCCTGTGAATTCGTTAGTGTTTGAGAGCTGCACTCCGATGATGTACAATTGCATGAGTATAAAGTGAGAAACAGACAGAAATCAAAGCAACAAAAGCCAACATTAGATATCTTTCTCTAAAATGAGCCCACCTACAAAGGGCACTACATTTCCCACAGTGCAACAACTGTGTTTTGTTTATTTGTATTAGACTATATTGATTTGTTGGTATTTTTGTGCTAAAAGAGTTATACTGATGGAAAATTGTTTACATTTTTAGTTTAGGTTATGGCGTTTTCTTTGTGCTATCCCTTAGTTTTAAAAGGGGTCTAAACAGCCATCATGAGTTAAGTTAAGTTGACCTCTTTTATATGACCGGAACTGGCACATATTTTGTAAATTATTTGTGTAATTTTTGGGGTAAAAAAAACATTTAATGAAATCCACTCAATGGACAGTGAAGTTAAGCGTTCGGAACTAAATGTCCTGACCATGTTCTCGATCTCTGCACTCTGTCTGACGCCCCACTGGAACATGCCTGTAAGTGTGACTGCGTGAGACAGAGCCAGACCCACTGCACCCGGTTCAAGTCCTGAAAACAAAAACAAAAAACACAGGAGCATTATCATAGTTTCACTAATAATGTGTCACATGGTTTAGCCAAAGGCCATACCATCCCTGAGGTAAAGGCAGCCAAAGGTGGTGATGGTGACAAAAATTGAGCAAATTGCATCAAGACGGACAGCAAACCAGCGAGAAGTAGCCAGGAACAAAAACCAGGCTCCTGTTAACAAGAAAACGCAGAGATGAAATGGTACATGTAATCTCAACATTGCTGAAATTGACCAATGACTAACAACGCTTGAAAAGTTATAACTCTTCAGTGAAATACAATTGTTCAATCCGACCTGAATGAAGATCTTGATGTTCATCAAACACTTGCTGAAACCTCTGTTGAACCTTGAAGGCACGGATGGTGCTCAGTCCTTGGAGAGAGGAGGAAAGGTGGGAGAAGACAGGACTCCGAGCTAAAAGAAACATATGTACACACCACAACTGTTAGCTAGAATTTGATCCAAAAAGCATGCATTATTGCTCGGTGCTTATTCATAGTGCATCAAGTGGATGTTGAATATTTCATTTGAAGATGTTGGCCACAAGGACTAGGAGGGTTTTATTTTTTTAACTTTTGCAGCGAATGGGCAACTTACATATTTTGTTACGCAACATTTTGTTGCGTAATTACAATACATTATTCATGAATCTGTCAAATCAGCTTTCCATACGCTTACGAATGGCATTACATCGACACAAATGCATTCAGTTTTAGCCTTCGTTCGGCTACATGTGAACTTGGTTTCAGATATAACTGCTTCTCACTTTTAACATTTGGTACTTTGGTACTAAACCGGGCTATAAAATCACATTCTACTGTTGGGGTTTTCTTCTCAATATTTTGACTCTTTAGAAGGCGAAGACAAAGAAGCGTGTGATTTGGTTATCAAACTACGATGTACTGCATCGTACAAGCATCCAATATTTCCCCGATGCCAAAGAATCTTGGTTTAGGAAAAGGTTTGAATTGAGTGGTCTTTTGTTGCTATTTTTTAGGCTTACAACACCAAAGACAAAACCTAAATGTTTCCTTCGGGTTATTTAACAGAACTTTTGTTCCTTAAGATGATAGAACCTGTCGACCAATGAGCATTTGGGCTTGCAGCCCAGAATAAAATAGACAAACTAAAGCCTGCAATGGCCTAGTCATGCCCACTTGGCATTTTTCCCCATTGTATGTGATGTCATGAACTCCCGTCTCTTGAGGAAACTGCGTGTGGCCGAGCCATAGGCCACCGCCACCTTTAGCCTTTATGCTAATGACCATGGCTTTCTTCAATGGTCTATTAGCATTCCTGTGGTCTCCCTTTGTCTCATACCGCAAATGGACATGCCAATGCCACTAACAAAAAAAAATAAAAAAAATAAAACAATTACTGGTAGACTCGAGGCGCTTGATGTCTCTGGAGGTCTGGAGGAAGTAGAATCGCAGAAACAGGAAGACGGCCAAAAGGGGAGCCACCGGAATAAGGATCCAGGGGAGGATGGCGGCAGCTACTGCAATCACTCCGACGACTTGAAGAAATACCTGCAACAGAAGGAAAACTGGGAAAAGGAGCACTAACACTTACTAGAACAAACAGCATCTTGAGGCTAAAGAAGAGAAACTCTTTTAGTTGTATTTGTGTAAGGCCATCACAGACACACAGTAAGGTAACAGCAGGTTGTGGGACTGAGGTTATGTGACTCACAGTGGGAAAGGAAAACGACCACATCGCTAATTCTCACTTAGTAGAAGGTGAGAATTTACCACTTGGCCGCTGCAGCTCATATCCCTGGCTCCACTGGGCTTTCCCTTCAACACCTCTGGCCTGTAAGCCTCCCTGGCAGAGCGGCCGGCCGACAAGCATGGCCACAGTGACTGGCAGAGGGTTCTGGGAACCACACTGTGGGTATCTGATACATCACACCCAAACCACACAGGCCTCAACAACACAGTGACTCATCACCCGTGTTAATGGCTCAGTGACACATCCAGACCAGGATACCAGAGCTGCCTAAACAGGATTGAGGGCGATGACGACATCGAGGCAGCCAACCCTGCGCTGTTTGAGAAAAACTATTTTCTGATCTGATTAAGAATGATTATATATTGTATATGTACATATATAATCAGCGAAAGTGGTCTTGTCTTTGTCCTAGTTTTGATCATTCTGTACAAAGAAAATACATAGATGTATACAAAAAAGTGTAATTTCTTAGGATTATTAATGGAGTTCTTTTAATGGAGTGTTTGCAGACAGATGTTGGTGCATTTCCTAAATAAATGATGTGACTACTTCTTCGACCACTGCACAAGTCAGAGGCCATTTCTTCTTTATTCAAAGGTATACTGTGTTACATATTTCATTTTCGATTGATAGATGATAAAATTAAAACCTCTCACCCTGAAATTAGACACATCCTAAAAGATGAATCCTAAAACGTGAAGATTATGATCGTACTTTTACCTTCAGTGGTCTCAGACTAGCCCAGAGAGATGGAAATTTAATTTAGCACCTTAATTACGGATGCTATCTTCCACTTAAGCACACATTTAAGCATGATCACTTTCAGTGTAGTTTCATGATGAAAAGCTACTCAATTTCATTTGCAGTTCAGATAAGAGGGTATTACTAGTCCAACCATCGCCGTAGTGGAGCCCACACAATCAAACAGTGAGTGAGAGCCACCGAGCACAACTGATCCCGAGAATTTCACAGTACATAAGTTTCAATCTGAGCCTTGATGGAAGGCTACCAGACTGCAAAGTGAGATGGTGGCCCACGAGCCATTACTGCATGTTATCCAGCAGTGTGATCCCTTGAGGGGATCAAATATTAACTGAACAAATGTCTTATCAAATATTCTATTTTTTACGTTCACAATCCCCGCTGCTGATTGGCGACACAGTGACAGTGCTCATTCACGTCCGGCAAAAGCCGTTCCTTGAATCCTAAACCGGGCCCCCGAGTCAGACTTATCTGTGGCGGGAGGGGGGGGGGGGGGGGGTCATCTGTCGGGACAGAGGAGGAACAGGAACCATTAGATAGGAGTCTTGCCTCCTCCTGCTCCCCAGGGCCCGGCGTCGTCAAAGCCCCGTTTGATGTGATCCGTCGGCGTGGTCTGCCGCTTATCGTGTCAGCATCGGGGACACGCCGCGGCCCCCCACCCACGCTACATCACAGATGATTGCGATAACGGAACCCTACGAGCATACACCTCACCCCCCCGGACCACATCCATATCTCCCCGTGAACCACACGGGAATAGAAAACTCCCAAAGCCACATCCCGCTGCACATAAAAGTGGATAAAAGGATGAAAGGTTTTGTATACAAACAGTTTAAATAAAGAATTACCGCTAATTGCTCTTTAGCAAGAAAAGAAAGCTACCGCACGCATCTGATTCAGTCATTGAAGCGATCGAGGCGCGCTGCTGATTCCAAAGACCATTGAGATTTCTGCTGACCCTAATTGCTTTATTTTCTCAATGATTCTATCGGCTCTTTGATGTCAAAATAAATGCAGAAAATTGAAGTTAATTGCTATATTTGTGCTCAGCAATGATAGCGACTGTTGTTCCGAAGCAGAGAATAAACACTTGCCTTTAATTAAACATCCCTCCGGACAAGAAGAAACGCTTCTTACAAGCTTTTTTTTTCATCCTCCCTTTATTTACAGACAGTGTGCGATATTTGCCGGGGGGTGGAAAGTGCAAACAAAACAGGAAATGAGGGGAAAGCGGGGAAAAGAAAATTCCTCAAAAGAAGTCCTCTGTCATCGCTGGAATTTTTTTTCACTCCACACTTTTCAGTGACAGAGCGGCACAATAAGTTGCAAGGGTCAGTGGTACTGAAACAAAACGGGGCTGTTCCACTCGGGCGCTGGAACAATAGAAGTGACCCGGTCCATTCTACTCGGTCTTTGGGCTTTATTTTACCATTAAATGCCCAGATGCTGTGGCCTTTCTTTGGGAGAAATGACTGTGGACACCTCCTTCACATTTTCCCTTTCGGGGCCATTTTCACTTCATAAAGCTGCAGTCAATGTGTTTTGTGTGTGGTGAGGAGGGTCTGACACATACTGTGGTGGTCTCAGTCGCTGTCTACATTGGTGGCTCAAGTAGTTCTAGGATTAGGCCTTTGTGTGCCATGAAAAGGTAAAAGAAGTCACTTATTTGGGCTCAGTCAAGCTGCTGATTTCCAACCCCATTTTGGAAATAAGAGAAAGGCTTTGAAATGCGGTCTCTCTCTCTCTCTCTCTCTCTCTCACACACACTCGCTCTCTCTACTATAAATCACTTGTGTCCAGAAAATGCTTTCATTCAGTCATTGCTCCTTTCTCCCTTTCTTGAAAACAACAAAAAAACGCTTCTAAACGTGTACAAAAACAGCAATTCACAAATATAAAGGTCAATCGCAGAAAGCACAGGATGCATAATCTTTGTGGTTTTGACATGAGGTGAGATTCCAGATAAGATTTTTTTTTTTTATGTAAGTTCCCAGGCTCCGTGGAGCCCTGGACTGGCCTGTGTGTCTGAGTAAGAGCAGCCGAGGTGCTGGACCGCAGCATCATCGGAGACCACACATACACACACACACACACACACACACACGGGAAGCTTTTGCTGGCCGATGCTCGCCATCAAATGACCATGTGTGGTATTGCTGAGTGGCCAGTAAGGCACACTCATAAACACACGCACACCCCTACCCACACACACACACACACACACACACACGAATCAACACACCTACATGTTTTCTGCTCTATTCTTTGACAAAAGTGCGTACTCTGAACTAGTGTAGATCTTTTTCAGCATTCTCAACTTTCTCGGGTATTTTTTCCCCACCTTGTTCAAGAAGACAATGGTATTGTCACGAAACCGTGCTCAAAGGCCATTTATGGCACAGCCTAAATTTCCACGCGGTGCGGTCTTCTGTGTTTCTCAGTACAACCCGTGTAACGCCTGGGGCCGGTGCATTCTTCACTCCTTCTGTCACCAGCATGGTGAAGGAGAGAGAGAGAGAGAGAGAGAGAGAGAAAGCCGGTGAAATCCCATCCGAGAGCACTCACGGTTACGTCAGCAGTTCTCATATCCCACAAAGCCCCTGAAAAGGCCTGACACACAATGCGGCACAATATACAGACTCACACAACGATCGACCTGCGTGCGTTTTTAGACAATAGCCACCTCTGCCGTGTGCTTGTTGGTGTCTTCTGTGCACACGTCTCCCGGGGAAACAGTTTTTCTGCTGAAATTGATGATATATGCGCCAGTATTTATGCACGTTTTAAATGCCATCAGCACTGGTGAGAGCAGGCTATGCCCACTTAAATGAAGGGCACAGGTCTTAGCAGGCTCATGCTGACTAACTGAACTGGTGTGGATGGTTTAGAAGACCTATGAATGTAGTTATGGACCTCACAGTTAGTGATGTGACTTGGTCAAGAGCCTTCACACAGAAAATCCTCCCCTGAAAGACCCCTGTCCTCACTCCCCATTGTCTTGCCCTCCTCCTCTGCCCCCTCTGTGAAAATAGAGCCAACCCAGGATTTAAAGGTCAAGTCTGCACAAAAGCAGACAGTGCCCAAAGCCTGAGGTGTTTTTAATTGACATTTCTCTCTTTGTCCCCCGACCATAAAGAGAGAAGAGAAAGAACCTTTTTCCCCCCAATACACTAAATTAGTACTAAATGAGACCTGTAAAAAAATAGGGCTCTGGGGTGTAACCAGGTTCTCCCAGCTAGAGGGAATCCCCTTGTTAGGCGGGTATGGGGGCAGTGCTGAGGGGCCGTGAAGTGCTTACTCCACCATAGAGGGGGGAGGCTCTGGGGCAAATCCCCGCACAGAAGCGGCCTCTTTCCATAGAGGGAGATAAACCAGTTAGGGCATTGTTTATGAAGTTTCACTTTATTCTCCCCTGACAACCATTTAAACAATGACTGTGGGGAAATGTCCCTCCGTGAAAGAGCAACAATAGTCAGGATCAGCAGCTTTTCTGCGCTGCTAATACTTTGATAGAAAAAAAAAAAAAAAGAGTGAAAACCATCCTTCCTGAAAGCATTAAAAGACCACTCCATGAAAGACACCTGCAAACAACAGCAGAAAGCAGCACAAACAAAAGTGTTCCGTCCAAAGGATGCAACCTTTGTGCTCTGTTCTGATCACTTCCCACTTTCTGACTGCCGAGGATGATGCGCTTGTGATGCACTGTATGCTCTTATCCCGATTTACTTTTCAGTTGTTAAGAGCTAGCTTTCCCTGCAATACAGACACATGGTTAAATAATGTTGCGCCCTGTATTTCTCAATGAGACAAGTAATAGCTCATGTGGTGAAAGTCAAACCTGGTTTACAGTGAGCACATACTGTATGTGCAAGTCGGTTTTCAGTTTACTTTCCCTATTTTCAGATGGAGCTATGCGCCTTCTACAAACTTATTATTTTACTCAAGCCATTATTCACCTTATTATCAAAATGAGGGAACCTATAGCGGACAAAAAGCTTTTGTGAATATGATCTTTTGTGCTTTCAGCATTTAAGATGGCTTTTGTCTACTGTGAGATGGGTATCTGCCACAAACATCACTCGGGCATTGTGAAGGGGGGGGGGATTCGTTTTCAGCACGCCTTTGTTCTATTCTTTGGCCCTAACCAAAGAGCCACGCCTGCTCCTCTACCTCGAACTGTGTGCAGCGAACATTTCCTTCTTTGTGGCGCGAGGTGCATGAGCTGGCTCATCTCCGCAGGCTTTTGGTGAGTGGAGATGGCTGTCACGGTGGCAGGGTGGCATTCGGGTAACCCAACCTGGTCGTGTACCAGGGTGGCCCTCGGCTGCCGGGTCCTCTAAAAGGCTGCGGAGCACTGGGTGAGCCGCGCGCTACGAGGGGGGGGGGGGGCTGGTCCCGCTCTGGGTCTGTTCCAACGGACCTGTCCCCCTTTTCCCCCCTCTACCGCCCTTCCAGCTCCTCTCCTCTGCAAACACACCGTACGCCCGCCGCCCGCACTCCTTCTCTTCTCTCGCCCTTGTCATCCCCTCCTTTCCTCCCCCCCGCTGTTTTCCTCGACATCGTTCCCATCATCCTGTGGCCTTTATTTTCTCTCTGGTACCTTTTTAGCTCTCTTCTTAAGTCTCCAAAACACATTCGCTCAAGATGCCGCTTGTGTTGTGTCACACTGAGGAGGCCACGCCCTCAGCCTGTGTGCACACTTTTATTAAATCTGTGCAGGCGCTGGGCCGCGCTGGCGGGTAATCCTACAGTAATTGTTTCCAGATTAGGGGACCCGGACCACAAAGCAGGTTTAGCCAGGCATGAAATGGCCTTCCCATGCTGCCGCGCCAGCGACCGAACCTGGCGAGGTGAGACTCACCTGGATAAAGTCCACGAACGTCCATGGGAGCAAAGAGTCCAGGTAACCGATGTCCTTCGAAAACCTGTTGAGAATTCTCCCTGGGAAAACACAAAGGCACAGATAAGGTACCATTAGCGTAGATAGATGTGAGGCGGACTCACACAATCCAGAGCGCAATTTAGTATTTTGGTTAAAAATATGTTGAGTGTAACATATGAATTATCAGTAGCACCTACCTTATACTTCTCCTATATGACATTTGAAAGAAATGATAATGTATTCTTTATCTCTTCTTTACTCTGCAGCCATAAACCATATACTAGATTTCCTTCTTGTCTCACTAGACTACAGAGTTTCCAAAGTCCCCTTCAACCCAAAAGAAAAGAGTTTATACACGTAGTGTGATATCGAAAGAAAAACACGGGCCTTTCTCGATTGGACAATGACTCATTATTTGTCTGGCATTTTACAAAGACTGCCCTACTCTTGGCTGAATACACACGGGAACCTTTTTGTTTAGAGACAAAGGGCGACAGAAGCTGCGTACCTGCCTTTATGCTCTGACTGGCAGTCTCAGTGACGATAATTGAGTTGCCTCCAATCTGCTCAGGTGTTCATTATTTCGGCTGGTTCTCGACAGGTGCAGCAGCAGCCCTTTATTGTGACTCTTAAAGTAACTTTGCTCCCCTGCTCTGATCCCACAGCACATGAGATTACACCCCAGCTGTTTTTCACACAGTGTGTATTGCAGGGTCAGTGATTGTAAATCCCAACACTACACCACCCAAAGGGGAGGCAAGGCAGAAATGCTTTCTCTATCTCTTCCCCTGAAGGAAGCCCTCAGGCTCTCAGAGGCAGACAAAAAGGACAAGAACGGTGCTGGTGTTGCCACTACAGGCACTGAACCCAAGTTGAAAGACGCGGACGGGCTGTTTAGATCTGTTGTGCACAGCGGATATTGTCAAAGCGCCTCTAAAATGGTGTCATGATGTCAAAGAAACCCAAGGTGACACATCGCTGAGCCAACAGCAATATCTGTCTTCGCCGGATGTAAATAAAGCATCAGTCACGTATTAAGTACACAACCCCTGACATAGTGATAGTAATCGCACAAGCATGTAGAGGAGTTAATCAAGGCTCACAGAAGAGAAGCGGGAGGGGGGGCCTCATTACGGGTCAAAAGACAAGGAACGGCACATTAGCAGACTGTGCTGGTATGGTGCTCTGGAGGCGTGCCGCTGACCAAAAAGTCGCCTCGGAGCCTCCCAGTCAGTCCTGCGGAGGTGGGCCCTGTAATCACCTCTCTCCACGGCCATAAGCAGCTTACAGCTTTATCCAAAACGCCGCTGCTGCCTAAAACATGCATGCAGACGAGGCCGGGCTCCCCATAACAGCCATTGCATAAACCCGGCCAGAGCATTATTCCCCGCAACAATCCAGCAATGCTCCAAATCAGTACTGATTCAAAGTCAAGTGGCGTAAGCATGTTGTACACTTGGAGGCAGGCTAATCTTATTCACAGTGCGAGTGGCCCTTTAGCATACAGACATCCCGAGGGGAGAGTTCATGCAAGGGGGGGTAGAGCTGCTACTATGCTAGTGTAGAATATCGCCGCTTTAGCCTGGAAACAGGGGGGGGGGGGGGGGGGGGCGGCGAGTGCTTGTCAAACTGTTTCTGCGGAAGAGCCAATAGTATTTTATGTCATTTTACTGGGTAAGCCCTAGATGACCTACATTCATGCATATCTGACAAACAATGCCAATAAGAAAATGATATGTTTCTCCGGGTTACATCATCCCGTGGTTCGAGGGTGTTAGAGCAGAGAACATCAGTCAGCTATCAGCTGTTTGACAAGCGGCTCGGCTGACAGAGAGTTTGAGGATGAATTAAAGTCCCTTCTCTGTCCTGCGAGGACTATAGAGGGGATACATTACAGTGCTGCAGTTACACAAAGACATTCACTGCATGGCAATGCCTATGAGGTAAGATCGGCATGGGACAATGGCTTCAATCACTACGGGTGGTTGTCAACAATATCACCTATTGTGCAGAGAGGGGTATAGACGTTTCGGGATATCAGCCGCATTAGTATCAAACCATTTCTCATGGTTGAGGACTCCAGGGGTGATTTGCACCACTTTTTCAGGCTCGGGACACATCAAGCTCTCCCAACTAAGGTGGACCCAAAAAGGTGGAAATATTAGGTGAGCAGGGCCCACCAACCACACTTAAAGAAGTGGAACAGTGGGGTCCGGCTGGGGCAGGGCGTGTGGCAAATCGCTGTTCCCTGTAAACATCAAGATAAGGCGACAGCTCAGAACCGCTCCATGTGTGGGCCCCGGTGCAGTTGGAGCGGCCTTTCAGGCAGGCAAGTGCGATAATGAAGGAATACTGGGGAGGGGGCTGCCAAGGCTGGAGGTGGCACAGCTCACCTGCACTTCCATGAAGGGCCTCGGGGGGCCTGGGGCAGCCTCCCACCGCCGGCGCCTTGCTGCCAATACTAATACATTCTAAATCCATTCTCTTCGCTCCCACCGCCAGGCTCCTGCAATCTCCTCTGCTTCCCTTTCATGCAATTAAATAGTGGAAGTGCCGAGCGAGGGGGAGCCCTATCAGCCACACTGCACACACACGCACGGCTCCATCTCCACATTCAATTTACACACCTCGATATCATCATCCTCTCTGCAGTACTTCTTCCACTTTTGCTCTTAACACTCTTTGCATCCCAGACCTGAAATACAGACGTTCAAAACATGGCCTGTGTGGACACAATTAGAATCTCGAATCACCGACGACAGGAGATCCAATGTTCCTTGCTGAGTGACACCCAGCAATGAGGTGGCCCACCATGTCCATGTGAAAAGGGGGACGCCAGAGGTGTATGTGCGTGTGCGTGTGTGTGTGTGTGTGTGCGCGCGTATTGACTGAAACTCCACTCCTCGACTGTGCTGATGAGCTGAAGCCCCGGCCTGCAGTCTCTGAGGGGATTAGCCCACTCAATGACACTAAATTACAGGGATCAACATCAGCTCAACACATCCACCGCTGTCTGTGCTGCTCTAACTGAATCACATTTGGATGAACAGCTGTAATAAGACTGTGCGTATTGCTCAAACTGAGCAACATGAATATATTAAGTCATATGAATTCATATAGTAGAGGAAAAAGCAATCTGTAGGGTTGTCAAAAGCATCGACGTGTCTTCTTATCAAATAGCATTGTTAGGAAATGTAAAGATTTCAATCAGCCAAAACCCTAACTCGGAAATCAACTATTGCCATACAGCACAAAAGATAACACGGACACATGATGCAAATGGCACAGAGGCATTCAGTGTCTGATACAGAAGAGCTACAATGCCTCTCCATCAAACATAATTCACCACTGATGTACTCTTTTGTTAGAAACTACATTCACAGAATAACAAATAAGACCTTTGTGCAGTGACGCTTGAAATGGTAACCTTTAACTCTGTGGACAGCTATCAAATACTGAGCCTGTTAAGCAGCAGCCCACCTATCACTTACACATGTAAACAGTTGTCAAATCCTTAACAACACACAGCCACACGGTTACAAATGACTCACACTTATTGCGTGAGAGAAGTGTACGTGGAAGCAGTTGCTATGAAAGAGGCAGTTACTCTACAACATGAGAAAAAAAAAACAGAAGCAAAACAATAGAAAAGAAAGAAGAGGGAGAAAAACAAACAGAGGAGCTGATAATAGCCGCGTTTTTTCCTGGTCATTTCGGTTCGCTTTTACTCAAGTAAATGAATGAAAAATATAGAGCAAATGCAGAAAAAAACATGTAAATCACTATCGACATCGAGGTCGTGCTTAATCTACTGCTGACTGGATAAAGGAAAGCGAAAAGCACTTTCTGGGACAGTTGTGTACAAATCCAGTCGCACACAAAGTGATGTTTGGCCGCCCGGAGGCCAAACTGTAATGACTGGACTGGTCATACATTGGTCACTGATAGCAGCACGAGAGCAATCAGATAGCAGTGTCTGTTAAGCCTCTCCTTTGATGGGCTATTAAACAGATTATTATATTATTCAAAGTGTTTGTCCTCCTCCCGTGCGTAGATTACCAAGGAAGGCACGCCCAGATAAGGCTTCAGGTAGTCCAATACGTAACGCAACGGCAGCATTAAAGACAAAAGCCAAAGATTAAGACCTATGGTGTTTGCTCCAAACACAGCTTTGCAAAGGAAAGCTTTGTCGCTGCACCCACTTCTAATGCCAGAAGAAACCGCAAGCTCCTGAACACCCTCAAATCATATTTAGACTTGTGTTAACAGCTTATAATGAGTCATTATAAAAGAGACAACGTTCCTTCCTGCTGAGAATTCCCACCCGAGCTGATTGTGTTGTACATGCATGTCGCTATGAAGAGATTAGGCTGAGTAATTATCTAAAGTTATTAAAGTGGGCCACTTGACGGTTTACTTTGGAAATGAATGACACATTGCACTTAAATAACTTCACCTAATTAAAAGGGGACGTTAATTTAATTGGGACCACGCAGTTGTAAGGGAGAAAAATATTTAAAAATAATTTGAAACAAATCTCTAAATACGCTCACATTTTTTGTTGTTTTTACTTAAAACGGTTGTTTAAAATATCCCAGTAAAAGGAAAGAAACGACATCCGTCCCCAAGCCAAGATCGTCGTATTTGAAAGTGTTTGCACACTTGAAATCGTGTCCATCTGCCTAATCCATTGACCCAGCAGTTACAGCCTGCAGCGCTAACAAAATAATCAAATCCTAAGGTTTATTTTACAGCGTCACAAGACAAATATATCTGTATTTACACATGTCTGTAGCCCAAACACAACGCTGCCAAAGATCTAGTGCAAACAGTATTTATTCAGTATGATCACTTGCTTTTTGTTTGGGCTCACAATACAAAGATACCATTCTATTTACAATTTTAGAATACATTATGGCTTCATATAAAGTCATATCACAAGGCTTTTTTGACTCAATTGGCCTCTGGGATGCACAGACGTTGCCTGCCAGCAGCGACTTTTGTGAGTTTATTCAGGATTAGAAATAAAACCCGAGAAATTCAACAAACTTTTAATAAATGCAGATCCACGTTGTTATCAATTCTGATTATTTTCTATCAGTTCTTCATTCTATTTATAGGTAAATTACACAAACAGGTCAATAATATGACGATATCATGAAATAGTTGATGAGAAAACAGTTATTTGTTATTTTTTTTAATTGGAACATTTGATATTTGAAGTTGTCATATTTCTAACTTGATAGCAATAATACACTCTGTAGTTTTAGAGCAAGCATATTATGGATGTTTGTGAAGGTGATCAAAACAGCCCAAAGCAGGTAACAGTCTGCTCTCTAGTGGTGAGATGTCAGCACAATAACTTCCACAGAAGCTTCCACTGGGTGTTTGAATCTCATAATAATTTCATCATTCTTGCACAACCTTGACCATGTTAGAATTATTTAATGAGCTATCAACCATCTAAAATTAAAACTTGATGAGGAAATGAGCCACTTACCGATTGGATTGGTATCAAAAAAGTGCACCGGGGTCCGAAGGATGGCGTTAAACATGCCGTTGTGTAGCGTTTGGGCCGAGCTCACCAGGACATTAAAGAAGACCAAGCTGCGGAGGAAGCCAAAAACCACCGAAGTGGTTGTTAAACCTGTCAAAAGCACAGAGAAAAGATCTATTAGCAAACCAAATTATCAAATGAAAGCATGATTGTGGATGTCCCATGGTCAGCTATGCATTTAAAGTCTCATCGTGAGTGATCCCAAAGTAGAAATATTCCACTTAAGTTTTTCCATCCATGATTTCTTGTTGTCTTTAACGCTGATCTATCACTGTAAAGACAAAGCCTGAAAGAGTGAAGAGCCAGGGAGTCACAAGGAGACAATCAGAGCGATGCAATAGCAGAGAGCAAGAAAAGGCCCCGCTATCTCGCCCGTACAGCTGAGACCCGGGTACACATACAGCGGGCCTCGAAGGCCTTGGGCCACAGCCAAAGAACTGTGGATCTGTTCATTGAATGGCTGGCGTATTCAGAGCCTCAACAGTACATGAAAAGCAATGTGCGCGCTCAGTGGGCTTCACCTGCGTAAACACCTAGGTACAGGTCAAGGTCCATCTGCTGAGGGAGGCTGCCATTGAGGTGCTCTGTCACATTGATGTGCTTCTGTTCAGAGGCCCTGCAAGTCAGTCACAAAGGAACCGAAAACCCACAAGGACAAATAAACACGCAGCGAATGAAAGCACACTGCAAGGCGAAGGCACAAGCCTTACTATCCTGAGGCACAAGGTCAGTTTCAACAAGTGGCTCATAATGCCAAGAATAACAGTTTGGTTCAGACGTCTTCTCTCCAATCATCAAGTATTTATCGGTTCCCAAAAAAGTGGTTAAGGCTCAGAAAACCTGTTATCCTCAAGCCTTTGTGGTTTCCTTTTTGTGTTTTTAAGGGTGTAAAGCAAGAACAAATCTCACCAGCAAGCGAGCCACCAATCCTGAAGGACAAAGGAAATCTAAACAAGGAAAATAAATGATTTCATGAATAAACATTTATCGAGACAATTTATCACACCATTCAATATCATTTAAAAATGAAATTATTGTCAAAAATATAATTACACGTTGAATGTCAAATGGATTGAAGAAAATGGACTCACGTGTGCTATGGCGTTGAGTAAAATGAGGACCAAGAGGACCAGGGAGTTAGTGCCTGCCCTGAAATACTTCACATACATACGTAGGCCAACGTTTCCTTCTGAGCGCCTTTCCTCCCCCGTTGCGTGCCCTACCTACAGATAGACACTAGTGTCAATGCCACCTCAGACCAGGCTGCAATGAGCAGCAGGATAATGGTGAGCACCTTCTGCCCTCTAGTGGCTGATAGAAGGCAAAACAAGCCTTTCCATTTGAATTTATGCTTTTCAACTTGATAAGAAACTGATTTTTACTACTTAAAGTACAAACACTTGATTGATTCACATTTACATACCGCTGCGAGTGGATCCGTTCCCTCGATCAAAGAGTACCGAGAGGAGGAGAGGGAGGACGGAGAGGAGGACGGAGAGGAGGACATAGAGTTGTCAGAAAGTGTGTGTGCGAGGCGGGGCACCGTCCCAGAGATGGGAGTCACACCGTGCCTCTCCTTCTCCTGGCCCTCCTCCTCCTTAAGCAGGGAGGTGAAGTCAAGCCCAGAGCCTTGTAACTCACTGTAGGTCCCACGGGCCACCATCTGACCCTGACAATGATAGATGGCACAAGAACAAACAAACAGAACAAGGCCCCTGTTAAAATAAACAATGAAAACAACATCTACAGTGTGTGAGATTAGATTTGTTTTATTTACAATTAAAAGCTTCCAGAAAGACTAATCATTCTACAGCCCTTGAGCAACAACTGATTAAGCAACCTTTAAGTCAAAGGGTTTTCTTTTGATATTCAAAAAAGTTACTGAACTTACTATGGGATGCAGCAAGACATTATTGCAGAATTATACAACATATACTGCACATGATGATAATTACAACTATTGGAATTTCAAACGTTAAAAGAGAACCAAATATGGTTTTGGCTTTGAGGGCTTAAGATTCTGTTTCATCACCACCTTACACACAACACAACCTTAAACTACACACACCTGCTTTAAGACGACAATTTGATCTGCAGCCTTCAGATACTGTAGCTGATGAGTGACCAGGATACGAGGCTTCTTCCTCAAAAGTCCACAAATGCACCTGAAGAAAACAAATATTGCTATATAGAAATGGAAAAACTCCAGATTTTTACACCCGACTAACCGTGCATTGCGTTGGGTTTCTCCACTTAGTGACGAGACTTACTCTTCGAAGAGGTGCCTTCCCACCTCAGCATCCACTGCGCTGAGTGGGTCGTCCAGCAGGTAGATGTCGGCATCCTGATACACGGCTCTAGAAATACCCACAAGCGGAGGTTACGCCTCTGCCACTGGCAAACAAAGAGGAGCGTTGCAGGGCGGTGATTTAGCGCACCTTGCTAAGCTGACCCTCGACTTCTGTCCCCCGCTCAGATTGGCCCCTCTGTCTCCGACCATCGCCAGGTCGCCGCCTGGTAACAGGTCCATGTCCTGAACAGGGTCCAAACGCAACCCGTACCGATCATTTACAAAACAAATGGACCCGCCACAAACTCATTTTTATAATAACTGTTGTCACCTTCTTGAGGGCGCAGGCTCTCAGCACTCTATCATACTTCTTGGGGTCGAGCTCTTTGCCAAAAAGGATGTTGCTTCGAATTGTGCCGGGAAAAATCCAGGGCTGCTGAGAGACGTACGTCAGCGCTCCTTTGACCTTGACCACGCCACTTTCCTGACCCAGTTCTCCCAGGATGGCGCTAAGCAGCGAGGACTGACATGCGCAAACACAGAACCGGGTCTGAGATTTGAAGAACAACTTGAGGAGCTCACAATCACTTTCTTTCACTGAGGTACTGTAGCAAGCTCGTACGGAGGAATCAGCGTGAATGGAGAACGTTTTATGGCCGGTTTCAAGTCCTTTGCGGTAACCCTCAACTAAAGGACGCCCTCCTCCTGCCTGAGTACTCACTAACTATCTAATATCTGCTCAGATACGTCAGGATACGTTCATGGCAGAGTGAAGGAATCTTGTCCTCAGGACGAACTGAACGCTACAACTGACAATATTACATTGTCAACGTTTAGTTACCAGTTAACAAGTCTCAGAGTTACCATCGCGTATTCTCAGGCCGCTTAGACTGACCTTTCCAGCCCCAAAAGGTCCAATTACTGCCAGCAGCTGCTCCGGCCTCACTGTGAAAGACACGTTCTGTAAAGTTGGAGCCTCCAGCATCTGTAAGAGAAAAAGTAAATGAACCGAAACGTGTGTCATATCGACATCGTCATCATCATCAGAGGCGCCTCGCAATTAGCAACACTCTTCATCATCACTTAAGACCCCCTCGGGGGACAAAGGTATTGTCTACCTGATGCATGCACAGATAACAGTTCTTACCATACTCCAGTAGCACAATAAATCCTCAGTCTTCACAATACAGTCCTTATTTTCTGCCACGGCACTCGCCAGAGGCCGAGGAGCCACTTCCTCCAGCAGAAGGAAACTCTGAATAGAAGAATGGCGTCCAGATTATTTGTTTCCATTGACGAGGATCAACACCCGCCAGGTGTAAATATTTACCTGAATCCTTCTAATGCTGACGAGAGAATCAGAGACCTTCTCTACGGCAAAGGGAAAGAAGAGCGTGATGGTGAGTCGGACCGCCCCGTAGAGGGAAACAGCCATGAACACTCTGCTGGCAGACAGCTGGTTTCCAGTCAGCACGTAGATGCAGACGGTGATGAAGACGATGATCTTGCTGGCCACGAAGAAGGACGCCATGTTCAGGCCACGCAGGTAGGAGCTTTTCATGATCTTGGAGATTTCCTTTCTGTGCGAGAAGGAGACGCGTTGTCAGAAAAAACACTTGCTCGGGGCAACAGGGGCGTTTGTTTTTATACGCGTACGAAGAATGAATGCGTTCATGGTTGGAATGAGCGCCTCCCGGGGGGGGGGGGGGGGCGGCCCTCTTCCACGGAGTCCACCGCGCCGCGTGTTTCCGCGGTAGCCCAGAACGGACAAAACAAACGCTATCTCAAATTCCCATTACCTGAAGGCCAGTGTCTCTCCGTGGAAGGGGAGGGGTGAGAGAGGGACATTCAGTTGGTTGACTAAATCCTACACACTGCTGAGAGGATATTACAAAGACGTGTTAATAGATGTCGGTGGAATTTGGTAGGAGGAGGGGCAGGTTGGGTTCATGCTGTACCTTCTGACCTCATCCACCGACGCGGCGAAAGGCTTCTCCCAGCCGTACATCTTTATGACGCGGATCCCAGAGATGACTTCACTCATCGTACGTATCCTTTCATCCGTTAAGGCGGCCGTTTCGGCCCTGAAACAAGCGGCACACATGGCAGAAATCGCACCAGCGCAACACTGCAGCGCAGGCCTAATGGCAGAGGAGCGAACCATCTACAAACCTGAGAGTAGAGAACAACTGTCCGAACATAGTCTGTACCGGCATCAGGACGAAGAAGACCGCCATTCCCGCAAGGCACGACGGGCCAATCGCATACAACAACAACAATGTCACAGCTGCTGCTTGTAGAGGACCAATCCACAGAAAGTGCAAATATAAAGTTAGCTGTAAGAAAACAATGTTTTTTGGTATCAACATGTGAAATGACCTACTTTGTGACAGAAGAGTTTGGCAATATCGCTCAGCCTTAGTTATACATTGTGGTCAATAGATACTTTCAGATGATTACCTCGTCAAATTTGTTGACATCGTTGGATAAGAGGTTCACAATTTGTCCTGTGGTGGTTTTGGCCAACGCTTTGCTGTTAAGACAAAGAGCCTTTGCAGGAAAAAAAAAAGGCGTTAAAACAAGTTATATAAAAACCACAGGAATATGACAGGATGATATGAGGAATATGAAGGAGACATTTATGCACACACGCACCACATGACGACTCACCTTCCGATAGATCATGTGGCACATGGCCACACGGATCTTCATGCCTGCTCGCTGGACGTGGTAGAAATAGAGGTGATGAAGGACGGAGAGGCTAATGGTTGTCAAGGAGATGCCTAAAGCGAAGCTGTAGGCCTCGTAGACTGCAGCTGTGTTGCTGGCTTGATTATTCTCAAAGAACTCAATTATCTTCCCGAGCAGCACCGGCTGAATGACTTTGATAACTTCCTGATAGAAAAGCAGATGGAAGGTGGCTGCGTGGGTTCAATGCATTCACACGGTTCTTTGGAGACGTTTGCTTTAGCTGTGAGACGACACTGTACCTCTATGAAGATGTAGATTCCAATGAGTGCGTATGGTCTCCAATAGCACTTAACGAGAACTTTGGAAAGTCTGGGGGGGTGCAGATCTTTGGCCGCCTGTTGAACCTCTCTGTTCCAGTGACTTTGAAAGGGAAAAGGAAAAGCAATGATTAACTATGCCTCTATTTGGTGGCATATTTTATTTACAGATGTTGGTGTCTGCCGTTCAACAGTAGAATATTTACTGATTCTGCAACATAATGAAAAAATAGATTTCCAGCTGTTGCATTGGACTGAAATCAAATTTGATCTGATTTAAGACTTAAGAACTTTGCTGTCATGATTTACTCACTACTCCTGCTGTAGAATTAACTATTGGTATGTGACATCATCAGCTACTTCGACCATACTCTCCCATCTAGATTCCCAACCATGGCACAGCCGTATGGCGCAGCTTCTTTCTGGTTCTCTCTAGCCCCAGCCTTGAATTGTTGGAGGTGCTAATATTTTTTAATTTGTCACACTTTGGTTTATATGAATTCGGTATACAACTCAAGTGAGAGTTTGAGAGGTGCCGTCTTGTACCAAGCACAAAGTGACACCAAACCCTTTAAAGGGTCTGTCCCCTTTCTACGATGCATCCAGGCTGAGAGGTGCCAGGCCTGCAATAACCGTAAACAATATACGATTCTGATCTGAACCTGAGCAGTGTGTTATATGTGCTTTAGTAAGGGACGGTTCATATGAAATACCCCGTGCTAACAGCTGTGCATTGTACAACACCATCTCATTCTAATAGGTAGACTATCCGCTTCGTCTCATCGGTTCACAGGCTTAATACAGAATAAAGTTTCACCTGTTCACTATATGGTGGGGAATTGGATTCCTGTACCTCAGAAACCATTGGAAAGTCGAGGAACATTTTTCAAAACACGAAGGCGATTCATGTTGGTGAGAATGGGAGATATCGTAAAAGACATTATTCAATGTCGTACCATTGTAGCTCCTCCCCGAGTCTGTGTGAAGCGTCCTCCGGCAGAACTTCATACACGTCGTCTTCTTCCAGTTTCCTTTGGTACCCAATTCTGAATAAGGGATTCAGCCAACTGGAGAGAAAGAAACATACAAGTATGCTCAGTAGTCGAAAGCTCATTGAACACGGAAATAAAGGATATGGAAAGTTTTCAAGAGAAGACATGAATGCAAACCGTAGATTGAAGTATTCGACCTGTATGAGCTGGAACACTAACACACAGTTTAACTCCAGCGTGGCCTCCACCACCTTTTTCTAATGGACTTGATTCACAGTTCCTATATCATTACATTACTAGGTGCCAGAATGCTTACAAAACATCAATATGAGAAACCAATTGCAAACAGTATGGCCCAATATACATATATTTAGGGGAATTTTGCAAATGTCCCCCCCCCCCCCCCTGGCAAAAAAAGTAATTATTATCCTTTAATATCCAGTTTCTTTACTTTGTCTATGTTGAGTTTAGTGCCACACAACTGCAATCATCATTATAGTAACTCCTCTTACTTCTCTAACGGGGTCCCTGTGTGGGCACAGTGTGTAGTCCACACTGTGCCCACACTGTCCCCACACGATAACGCGCGGAGGGACGGAGGCTCGTCAGCTCCTCGCGTCCCGGGCACAGCGCGTCTTTTGAATGAGCACAAAGTGTCGCACACGAGAGCTCTCCTTTCAATTAACGTCAGACGGGGCCGTCACTGCGGGCCGCTTTTCTTACCAGAAGAAAATCTTGGAGAGAAGATTAGCTGAAGACGACGGATTATCCCTCGCCTCCTTCCGCAGTGGTTCCATGGCCCCCATCAGTGAACGCAACCTGAGGACTTTCTCTGCAGGCTGGGTGGCAGTGTGTGTGTGTGTGTGTGTGGGGGACGGAGGAGAGGGGGGGGGGGTCGACTCAGAGCAGTAAAACCCCTGACGGAACAGCTGCAGTTAACTCCAATACCTGCCAATATCACTCCTGCAGACGTTGAGGGCCGGATTACCTCGGCTCATCTGTCAGGTGAGCGGGGCGGAGCGTAACCCCGCCTCCCGCCTGGGGATTGGCTGATGGAAGTGTCCATCATTTCCCAGGCGTGTTGAACTTTTTCCCTTTTTTAACACGGATGAGCACGTAAAGGCACTGAGGTTAAAATAATATTATCCACGTACCGGTACTGCACATTGCAGATGCCAAAGTACGGTGTATCTCGTATTATAATATATTAAAAAACATACATTTTTCTTCTATTAAAAACATTTTCCACTTGTTTTTCCAGAAAATTGTCTTGTTTAGAGTTATTGCTGTGAATTTTACCTAATTCATTTTTTCATTCTACCCATTTTGGAAGATTGGAAACTTTCTGTTGTTGACCTTGAAGACGACATACCTCTTCATTATTCCAGGAAAGAGTGAATTCTGCAAATTGTTTTAATCAATCAAGTAAATAGTACAATATTTGGATATTTTTGTTATCATAATGTCAGATCAAAACTGACACCCTTCACGGAAAGTCAACAGTGAATGTTCTCGGATTGGCCGGTAAAGGTTAGTCATTTAGTTGCTAAATATTATTGTGCAAAAATAGCCAACTGGACTTTGTCACATTGATCTTTTTTTAAGGGTTACTGATTATTTTCTTTGATGTTAATATGCTACTCGACCTTATTTCTGGACCAAAAGAGGCATTTCAAATGCTGCTTACTTGAAGTAATGAATAACCGCCATCTAGTACTTCCCTCCTGTTATCTAACTTTCACACTTGTGTCCATCCCTCGCCACCGGAGATACAGGCGCCATATCCAATTTGTAAATCATCACAATGAAACACATGTCCACAGTGTAATTCGCCTGTCTGGGAAAATCTAATTTCAGTTTTTTTTTGTATCTTTCAGAAGACAGTTTACCCATCTTAAACCTCCAAATGTCAGGCTTGCAGATTCTGGCTTTTGTCACCGGCCTGGCCGGGCTGGGCGCCACTATTGGGGCCACAGTGTCCAATGAATGGAGGGCCACCAGCCGGGCGTCCTCAGTCATCACAGCGACCTGGGTGCTCCAGGGTCTGTGGAACAACTGTGCTGGAAATGCCATCGGAGCTCTGCACTGCAGACCACATCATACTATCCTCAAGCTGGAAGGTAAGCTAACCCGAGGTTGGCGTGCAAACCACACGGCAACGCGTGTCTCACGCTTTCGTCTACGTTAACAGAGCGGTTGGAAACAGATCACGTCGGTGAACGTCTCCTGTAGTGATATATTCTGTGGTTTTGCATGTATTACTGCAGAGGTGCTGTGCAAAAGGTCCTGAATATGTAACTTCACTATTGTTCTACACAGAAACTAATGTGTCACCGTGGTTTCAGAGGCATGTATCTCTGATGTATTCAGAACTATCAAGCTGCTGACCATTTCTTTCAAAACTCAAGTGCAGGAAGTTTGTACATTTTCTTTTCCAAAGTGCTAGTTACCTATTTTCCTTATCTGCTAAATCAGAAATAAGTCTTTCAACGTACTATTAAAAGCTCCTTGAAATTATGTAAAAGTGACCGTTTTACCATTCCCTTTAAACCATGTTTTAGGTATATCTTGTAGAAAAGCCATTCTTAAAGGGTTTTGTTATTTGTTGATGAAAGAATGTTATTATGTTCATTTTAAAAAGTGTTGTTTACTCACTCGTTGCTTTCACAAACGTCCAATTCCTCTCTGTGTAACGTATGTGGCAATCAATGGCTTCTGATTCTGGACAACATGTCACCTTGACAGGTACTGTTTCAGTTTTATAGAAAAAATGTAATTAACCTCAAATAAACACAACCAAACAATCATTTATTTTATGGATTATGGCCCATGTGGTTGCACTGACAAATGAGTAATCCTTTGTTGTAAATGTCAAACTTAGTGTGTCGACGAGTCACAGCTTCGACAGAGTAAGTAATTGAAAACCTGCTGTCGGCAGTGATGTGGAAAGAAAGTTTCATTCAATTCAAATTATACGAACCCGTTTCATGTAATATTATATCTTGGGTTTTTTTTAGGGTTCCTTTAATTGATTTATGGGAGAAAAAAACATATTTCAGATCATTTTCCTTTTTTGTAATTGTAATTTTGTCCACATTTACACTTTTCTCTACATAAGACAAACGGCCTTCTCGTAAACCCCAGATTAGTGATAATTAAAATACATTTCCGGCCATAATAAAAAAAATGACAGTAATGTCACATAACTTGCTAACATGCAACACATATACCTTGTATTTAGAATGCATTAAGACGTTGTTAGTCTCCTTAAATAATGTTTTGCTATTTACAGTAGAACGTGGGTTTTAATTTACTTCAGCCTCTTGTGGCTATAATGAATATTACAACAACAAATACATGATCAAATGTACCTTCTTTCCCAGGTTAAAACGCTTTTTTCAGCCTTTCAATAGTTAAAAATAAGAATGAGAAAACTTTTTAGATCAGATTTTATTATCTCCCTTTCCCCTCGAGGCTTCTGTATCAAAGTGAATGACACGCTGTTAATAAGTTATTTTAATTTGGCTATTTCAGAGGGGATCCCAGCACTCTCTTTATGCAGGTGGCAGTGCAAGGTGAAAGGTAGAAGGTGCCATTCACTGTACAGTCTGCTGTGGTTTCCAATGACAGATATGACTTTTTTTCAAATTTGATTAAAAAAAAAACGTTTTTAGAAAACACCTGTTCACCTTTCACATAGTTAGTGGAATGGGCGGGAAAATGAGCAGACACCATTGAATTTACTTTTGGCTCACTCACTGTGACGCATTTTTGGTTTAGCCCATTCTCGACTAGGCATGACCAATGACCACATTTCACTGGTGACCATATTCATTGTAACACACCTCAGATTGAATTCATTAATTAACTGTGCATGCATACAGCGGCTTCCATTTTAAAGACATTTTTCGTGTCCGGAACTGTCCGTCCCCCATCATCAATGGCTGCGTCACGGTGACGCGCATTTGACGAGGGGGGCGGATGATGCCATGAAGACCAATGGTCAAACTCCTCCCTACAGAATATAAGAGTGCACAACACATTAACTATCAATCGCAGCTCATCTATTGAACTGGTGTAGCGCAAAAGTAACCTTTTCAAGGAGCCTCCCCCTGGCCAGGCGACCGTTGATCGGTTCCAGGTCTCACCAATTGGACGTGACGCAGCGCTGCGGAGGACGGGACGCCTCACGGCAGGACGAGCAGCATGTTTCAGGAGATCTTCGGCTTCGTTCTGAGCACTTTGGGGTGGGTGCTGGTGTCTTCCACCTTGCCGACGGACTACTGGAAAGTGTCGTCACTCGACGGGACAGTCATCACCACGGCTACCTACTGGTCCAACCTGTGGAAGGCCTGCGTCACTGATTCCACTGGAGTCTCCAACTGCAAAGATTTCGCCTCCATGCTGGCACTGGATGGTCTGCTCATTGCTCCCTAGTTGTTGGATTCTTGTTTTTTTCTGCCTTTTTTTTTTGGTTAATCATGTCGGGATTATTTGCTATTGGTTTTTCCGTTAAAGAGCATATGTTAATGCCTGAAAGGGTTGCTGTTTATCTTTAGTGCTGGCTGACTCATCCTCAGTTTCCAGGTGGCTGTTAAGTGTTCAGCTCCTTCTCGGTCTAAACTTTTGGCGAACATTTTAGTTGAGACTCATTGCTTCTCGGGACTAATAGATACCCTAAAGGCCTGATTCAAGTTTTTAAGGAACAAGGGTCATGTACCTCCAAATGAGTGAATGTTTACCCTTTTGTTTTTTGAGCTTTAAAGCTATAAGGGAGATTTACTCTGACGCTTTTTGCCTGTTTTCAGGGGTCAACTTTCAAGGTAATATTTGCCACAAAATCCCGTCTGAATAGGATGTTTCATTCTAAGACATTCCCGGCACTATTACAAGGGGCTGAAAACAATTAGGGTTACATCAGACAAAAATTGCTTTCCTTGCGTTGGGTGTAAATTGTTCACACGGTCAATAGCCCCATTGACTTTGTTGTGTGCAGATGTGAGACTACAGAAAATAATTTTGGACCGAATATACAATTGACCTCTATTTTTACATTTGCAGGCTACATTCAAGCATGCAGGGGATTGATGATTTCAGCTGTCTGTCTGGGGTTTTTTGGTTCTATATCAGCCCTTGTCGGAATGAAATGCACCAAAATTGGAGGAAACGACAAAAACAAGGCCAGGATCGCCTGCTTTGCCGGTGTCAATTTCATTCTCAGTGGTAAGTGGATTGAAAATAATCTCACCAATATCTGCAAGTATGTATGAAGTCTAATTACATTGACTTTTCTTGTTCTACTCAGGGCTCTGCTCACTCTCAGCATGCTCCCTCTATGCCCACCGAATAACAACTGAGTTTTTTGACCCAATGTACATTGCACAGAAGTAAGACAATTCTCGTTATTTCAGGGATTTGTTAAAACCCCTTTAGAAAAACGACCTTCATCAGCAACTATTGATCTTTGTCTGCAGGTATGAACTCGGAGTTGCCCTCTTTATCGGCTGGTCAGGTTCTGTCCTCTGTATCCTCGGGGGCAGCATGCTCTGCTTCTCCATCACAGGTTCTTTTTCCAAAAGGTGCTTTCAGCAACACACACCACATTTACATGATTCAGAAGACACACAAATGAACCAATACTGTTGAATCAAAATTCATTATACGGAGACAAATGTGTGGTCTGTCTCTTTCCAGCCAAAGTCAAGTGAAGTATATCTACAACGGTGCTGTCTCACGTTCTCACATCTCGTCCTGCCCGAGAGGCCGAGCAAAGTCTGCAGACCAAAGGCCGCCTCCAGACTACAGCAACTCCTCCAGGACGCAGCACTTTGACAAGAATGCATATGTGTGAGGGATGTGAATATTGATGCCCATGAGTTTTAAAAGAGTTATTGTACAGTTTGTATCCAATAATCTGTGGTTCAATGGGGAGTACATTTTGAATGTCTAAATGTTTCTTCTGTAATGCATTTTGTTTTATTTTTCTGAAGATTTTACATCAAGAAAACTTCTGTATTTGGTATTTGTTCATGTTAGTGTTCATTGAATATAAGGATTACACATGTATTATGATTAAACAGCTAAATCAAAAACAAGTGTTTTACACAACGGGTCTGTTTGCGGTAATTCCGATTTTTTTTTTGAGTAGAAATAAGATTGAGCATACCATACAACAGCATATACATTATTTCTCCAGTGATCACATCATGTCTGCAGAGGGCAGCAGTTATTTTCTCTTAAGAAGATCCGTTGGAGTCACAGTTTTATCACAATGACGCCAATCGTTTGAACATGGTTACCAGCGTGACGCTTCTTACAACAAATACATATCACATGTATAATAATGTAATACATACCATGTATAATGGTGACGTGCAAGTAGATGGAAAAAAAATGTATTTCAACCTGAAAAAAAAGTAGCTATAGTTGGAGAGAACTTTCTGTAGTGGGTGGCACACCCCAGAAGGTTTACAGTAAACATCTCAAACACTTGCATGGAGCCCTCATCAACAGCAACGGCACACGGCACAATGTCATCTGCTCCCGGAACGGAAAACGACTCATCATCCAGATTACCGCTGACCCGTCAAAACGGTGTGTTTTGTGCGACTTACACGACTGAGTCGCCTAATTTAGTGATTTCAGAAATGAAGAAACGCCTGATCCAAGTACTGGGCTTCTTGATCTCGTCGCTGGGATGGATCTTTGTGCTGTGCACCATGGCCATGGACTATTGGAGGATCACCCAACTGGGAGGGCAAGGAGGATCCTTCATCATCAAAGTGGCGTGGTACTGGTCCAACTTATGGAAGGATTGTTCGACCGACTCCACAGCCGTCACCAACTGCAGAGACTTCGCCGTGCTTTGGAGTGTCACCCGTAAGTAAAGCCACGTGCTGCCAAAAAAACAATATTGTTGGGATATTTTGCCGGAGCTTTTTCTCTCTTCCTCTCACAGCTTTTGTCCAGGCAGTACGAGGATTGCTGATGTGCGGGTTGACTCTTGGTTTTTTTGCTGTTATTCTCTGCTTTGTCGGGATGGAGTGCACTTATATTGGTGGAGCTCAGAAAACCAAGGACAGACTGCTCCTTGCCGGGGCACTGTTTCATATGGCGGGAGGTGAGAACACAACACGGAAATAATAACTGTTGTTGTAAATGACCTCATTATTTCTTGAATTCATCTGAACTTCTGAATGCAGGTGTGTCGAACGTTTCTGCCTACTGCGTATACATCAACAGGGTCGCCAGAACAGCCTTTGCTCGGAGTGTTCGGCCAGGAGTATTACGGTACTTCGCGATATCATTTCACTTCCACATTAAAACCCATCGGAGTTTGATGTATTCATAATGTGTAAGAGTTATCTTAACTGTCTTTCGTTTAACTAATTCCAGGTATGATCTAGGACCTCCCATATTTCTAGGACTGGTGGGATGTTTTTTAATCCTTTCAGGGGGTCTTTTTTACGCCGTGACCGTCTACCGTGTCGTTTTACCTGCAAGGTATTCAAATTCATTCATCATAACCCTTTTTTCTGTAACTTCTAAATATGTACTGCATAATGACCACTCACATGTTTTTTTTCTTCTTATAGTAAAGTGGTTAATACCTATGGAGGAGGCACGTACATGGCCCCACGCTCCAGAGGAGGAACCAGGTACACCGGTTACTACAGACCCTCCACGCAGTATGGACTCTACAGGGGATCAGAACCAAGCTCCAAGATCTCAAAGCTCTCTCAGACGACACGCACAAAAATCTCAGAAAGAGATGCATTTGTGTAGTGGATAGAATTTAAAAAACACTGCTTTCTCATCAGAGCATTCGCTACAATTGTATTTTGTTGTTATTCTGCTGTTAATCTCCTTAAAGAGTTTGTCAAGTTTCTGTTTTTTTTTATGCTGTTGATGTTGTTGTTGCAGCTAACTTTCATACTCAATAATAATAAATATATTAATATCATTAATATGATGGGGATCATTCTCCCAAGGTTGAGCTGAAGTATCACTGACACCGAAGCATCATGGATGAAAGCTTGTTTACTGTTTTACTGCTAAAATCAAATTTGATCCGTTTTTAGTCACAAGACTCAACAAAGATATTTCTCAGCTGGAAGAAGGCAGTTTGTTTGACGTACACATGAGGAACTTGCATGGACACGTTTTTTCATAATTGAACAGCTGGAAAGGAAAGTTGTAAAAAAAAAAAAAAATTTATGAATCTCATTTCAAAGAGAGGCAAAAAAGCAGTTCGTTCTTAATGGTAATCCGGCAGAAATCATGTGTGTTACAAAAAAACCAACCCATTATCAAAGTGGGATCTTACAACGTACACAATCCACGTTTAGCCTCCTGTGCCTTGGCATCTTGGCCAATGCTCCTTAGCACTTTGGTGTGGGCGCTGGTGTCTTCTACTGCTACTCCTACTGGAGGATACATACACAGTTACCAACTATTCCAAATCGTGGAGGATCAGTATCACGGATTTAACTTCAGTCTCCGACAGCAAAGACCTTCTTTTGTTCCTGGCACTGGAGGATCAGCTGGTTTTTCTCTTCTTATTGCATGAGTGCTTATTGACTTTTTGTAACGGCTTTGGTCAATGAGGTGTAATTACTTTTTTTTTTTTTTTTTTTAGCTAAGGGGCACGTGTAAAAGCTTTGAGGGTTTCATGTAGTTTCTCTTTAAGCCTATGTGTCCATATTTAGTGTCTGTTAAGTGTTCAGCTCATTGTACCTCGTGACTAATAGAATCCCTGAGGTCTTATTTAAGTCTTCAAGGAACGACTCATTGACCTCCATATATGTATATCCTTTGTTCTCAGAGCTTGAAAGCTATAATTCAGATTTACTCTGACGGTGGCTGTCTAGTTTCATGGGTTGACTCACAAGGAAATATTTTTCCACAATCACATCTGAATGGGACGTTTCACACCGAGAAATTCCCCAAACTTCTAGGGAGTGCCTGAAAACAATTAAATTAAAATGTGTCAACTAGTCGTAGTGTGAATAATCCGTTGACTTTGTGGTGTGCAGAGGTGAGTACAGAATGGAGCCTGAGTAAACAACTCTTTTTCACGGCATATAGAGTTGACCTCTATTTGACTGTAGTACGCTTCAGTGCAACAAAAAAGTACATTTCATATATTTGCCAGTGCCTTGTTTGCATGTTTAGACTTTAAGACAGCATCTGCGGTGAGAGCTGAATGATACATAACCCTGAGCCCATGCGCTTAGGTTGATGTGTATTGTGCTAACAACAAAAAACACATCTCCAAAGTCCCCATGAAAAAAACAGTTCAAGGCAAAACATGTGATGATGTACACAAACCACGTTTAGCCTTCTGTGGGTGTGTTTCCTGCGGGGCCCCACAGTTTGTGTTCAGGAGCAGTTGGATTGAACTTTTTCAAGGCGTAGAGGCTTAACTTAGAGGCCGTCATGAGTTACAGGACTGTGGTGATGTACATGGAGATTGGCTGCTTTGTTGTCTGCGTGTCGGGATGGATCCTGGTGTGCTCCACAATGCCTACAGAGATCTGGACATGGTCTGAGGTGGACAGCATAGTGTTGACATCCTCAAACTACTTCTCCAACCTGTGGAAGGATTGCGTATCCGATTCGACTGGAGTGTCCGACTGCAAGGGAATTCCATCAATGCTTGCCCTGAACTGTAAGTAAAATGTGTTTAAGCACAAGATGATGATGATGATGATGAATGAAAATGTGTTTTTTTCACGCACCTTTTAATGTCTGCTGCGTATTATCTGTTCTTGGTCAGGGGACATTCACATGTGCCGGGCTCTCATCATCATCTGTATTATCCTGGCTTTCTTTGGATCAGTTCTGGTTTTAGTGGGAATGAAGTGCACCAAGGTTGGTGGATCAGAGATCGTTAATGCAAGGGTAACCTTCGCTGGGGGCATGAACTACCTTATTGGAGGTAGGTGATTATACGGACCTATTTGAAAGAAGTTATACATACACTATCAGATTCTTCTTAAAGTCAACATGTCCTTGTGGTTTTAGGGTTGTGTTCCATGATCGCATTTTCCTATTATGGAAACAAAATCAGAGCTGAATTTCAAAACCCAAACTACAGAGCTCAAAAGTACGTACAATGATTAAGTGACAAGGATAAATTCATGTTATATAATACATCTATAATTACCAGAGATAATAATAATTACAGATATAAATAAATACATTAATATTTGGTTGTTGTATTCATTGCCAGATTTGAAATAGGGGTTGGTGTCTTTATCGGTTGGGCGGGTTCCAGCTTGCTTGTTGTTGGAGGCCTTATTTACAGTATCTTTGCTGGAAGGGAAGCGTGCAACTCAAGGTAAAATTCAGACATTTCTGATTTCATTTTCAAACATTTCCATTATCTCCAGGCATATAACCACAATTTATTGAATTTGGACCTCACAGCCCCAAAGGATACCCCAACCACCGGATCCCTAAGGCCTACACAATTGTTACGTCAAAAAAAAGGGTTTCTTTAGCTCGCACAGTGACCAGTGGGAGCAGCGAATCAGGGACCACCAGTGGCACCACAAGCAGCATCTCTGGGATCACCTTGACTACCGCAACAACAACTACAGATGCATATGTGTGACCTCTTCTCAACGCCTTTTCCTTGTACATGAAATAAACTATATGTGGGGCTTTATTTTCATGAGCATTTTATATTAAAAATGATTGTCATAGAAGAAAAAGCACTGGCTGTGTGCTATTCAAGTACCAAAAAACGGGACTAAAAGGGGTTGGTGCACACCCTATTACAAGAGGAGGTTTGAGAATATTAAATCAATGAGGTCTAGAGATTACCATCGTTCTGGTCTGGTAAGAATAGGCGTGGCAATTTGCTCCATGCGCCCGGACACAGCTGCTCTGAGAGGATCTGCTCTCGGTTTTCCATCATCCGCGGTTCCTTAAAAGTATAGATAAACAAAACCGGACCCTAATGTTATGCTGCCGTGGCTTCTCTCTGTTGAACCAACGGAGGTGGGCGGGGCTTCTCGAACCATCCAGCCAATCACAGTCACACACGACCGGCCCGATTCATTGCGCTGGTCCAGGAGAAGCGATGGCGAATAAATAGCGGCCAACACATGGGACGGTTGAGAAGAAAGCGAAACGTTAGAACGAAAAAAAAAAAAAAAAAACACTACAAAAAACACCTGCTGGCGTGTGTGAGACAAGGAGAAGTGGACCTGTCTGATGCGAGGCTAAACCATGGTTTCCAGTTTGCTGACTTACGTCCCATATGTTCTTGTTTTGATTGACATGAGATATGCAGGTAAGATGCTGACTGCACTCACTCAAACGTCCGCGTGAGACCATCAACGTCACCATTTACTCGCTTGGAAATTCAAGACAATCTGCTGGCAGTTTGGGACTTCTGGCTAAAGTCAACGCTTACGTTAGCTAACTTCGCTAGATAAGTTAATGACAGTGTGCTAACGCTAAACTCGCTAATTACGTGTGCTAACGTTAACTCGCCCCGGTGACAGCCGTTGGTAGTTCGTGGGTTAAAGTGCCGTTAAGCAGTCAGTTACGCGCGCGTGCCGCTAACGTTAGCTTAACTTTAGGGTTAGCCTGGCGTCTGACAGCTAGCGTGTAGCTAACCCGACACCCCAAAGTAGCCCTTCTCTTATCGTCTCGTTAATGGCAAAACATGAAGAATAGAGAATCGTAACTTCACTTTGCAGATAGTCTGCGTTAATACCAGTGGGTGAACTTTCTTTTCAGGAGTGAAATGTGGCAAGGACGGAGGAGTGGACAGTCATATGGAGATGGGGAAGAAGCTGCTCGCCGCTGGCCAGCTAGCCGATGCCTTATCTCATTTCCATGCAGCTGTGGGTAAGTGCTGCATGCCGCGTGTCCCTTCTTTTTTTTTTAGTGTCTAACTTTGCTTAAAGAAATGAAATTGAAAGTAACGTCATGTTATTCTTGTCCCTCTTTGTCAGACGGAGATCCTAAGAACTACTTGGCCTACTACAGGAGAGCTACAGTGTTTCTAGCCATGGGCAAGTCAAAGTCTGCGCTGCCTGATCTAAGCAGAGTTATTGAACTCAAACCAGACTTCACATCTGTGAGTTATTTATATGTACATATTTGTCACTCGGTCTAAGACATTTATACATAAATGTGCCCACGTGGTTTTTAAGTTGTACTGCTAACTTGAAGACATGTGACAAAATGAACTCGCCTATGCAAATCATAGGAAAACATTGGTTTATTTGAATGTACAGAATCAGCCCCAGGCTTGAAAGCTGTGCGCTGTGTTGATAAGTCTACATCATGTTTTTGTGATGTCACAAGATCTTCTCTTCCTCTCTCTACAGGCCCGCCTTCAGAGAGGAAATCTCCTTCTGAAGCAGGGGGGACTGGATGAGGCAGAGAGTGACTTTAAGAAAGGGGGGACTGGATGAGGCAGAGAGTGACTTTAAGAAAGTGGTGCGTATTGGAATACCCGGTTTAAACTGCACAGCAGCCAGTTACTATTCAGTTTGATAAGCAGAGATCACCAGGAGGTGTCAGTGTTGATCTGTAGCCTGGTGTTAAAGTGAATCTAATCTGAAGCCTAAATTATCAGTTTATTGTTTATTTGCCTTCCAAAATATTTTAAAAGGTGGGTTCTATTCAATAATAATATTTACAGTTTTACTTTTGTGCAGTGTTCACACTTTATATGAATTATTTATTTCACTGTACATTTATGTTGGAAGGTTGACCGTGGGATATGTGTTGTTATTCAAAGGCGAATGGACTTAAAAGCCTTTGAAACCAAGAGAAGAGGAAGTTTAAAAACAGCTACACATACTTGAAGCCACATAAGACCTTTAGAGAACTGAGATACCCTGGAAGTGAAAGATGTAGATGAAAACATTTTGAGTGAATTCTCATTTGGGCCTTAAGGGGATCATTTTCAGGTGCTCGTTGAAGATTAAGACTGGCGCTTGCTAATGCATTTTCCATTAGAATGGCTCCCAGAAGCCCCCGCTATATCTGCTATTAATTCTTAGATTTCCATTTGAGCTCCTCAATTCTCAGGGGAGACCATCGTGCAGGCAGAGCTGAAGTGCGTCTTTCATATGGGGAATTGCATGTGAATTTCTGTGTCCCTTTTGTGGCATGTGGTGAGCCTGCAGCTTCATAAACCTGAAAACCACAAAGATTAACCAGTTGGCTTTTAATTGGCTTCCATTATATGTGGGTTAGTCTTCTATTTGTATATACGTGGGTTTGTCCGGCTGTAATATAAAACCTCTGCTAGACAGAGTTATGAATGAGTTCAGTACGCTCCAGGCTGCTGATTGGGGCTGTCAAAATAGCTCAAAAATGACGCTTGAATATTTGCTTTAAAAAGACTCATATATTTGAATATCTGGTTGCTACGGAGGAGACGCACGTAGCGTCGAGACTGAAAGTCACGCGCACATGCGCCAAGCCGCCACGGATTCTGCAGCGTCTTTCCTCGTTGAGGGCATTCCATGGTTGCGCATTAGGAACGTCAATAACGGGACAAATTAATACAATGAGACAGAACTACTTGTATAGGTAATTTCTTATAACATATTACCTACACAAAAATAAGTAAATGAACTAATGGCCAAGATCGCAGACCTCTCTCTCTAATATAGAATATTTGTTGACAGTCCTACTGCTGATCTGTTAGAATTGTATTTTACTAAGATAATACAAGTCAAAACAGCTCCTTTCTCTGAGTGCCTGTGAAATAAATGATAGCAATCGAAAGTAAAACGTTCTCCCTTTTTGAAGAGGTCAAGAGGTTACATTCCCAGCAGGAGAGAAAAGACACAACTGAGGTGCTCCAGTTTTACAAGGGACACATTTAGCAGATCTAAAGTAGAAGGATGCGCGCTGTCTGCTCTGCTGCTTCAGCACTCCACAACGTTGGCCTAGCTTAAGCATTGCATTTGCATGCACTCTGCTTCTTCCCTAAGCTTAGCTTCCAGGAAACTGTAAAGTTGCTGTTGGGAATAGAATGACCTCTATGATGAGGACAATTATGATGTAATGGGTTTAGAGAATGCTAAGCATTGCTCTTCAGAAAGATATGAACTCCTATTGGAATAAATACAATTCTCTTCACTCAAAAGTCTTTCTTGACTGCTGTAATCACCACCATAAGCATGTCATCTAATGACTTAACTTTCCAATGTTCCAGCTGAAATCCAACCCCAGCGACAAAGAGGAGAAGGAAGCCCAGAGTCAGCTGATAAAGGCGGATGAAATTCAGCGTCTGGTGGCTCAGGCACGCAGCAGCTTCAACAGCAAGGATTATGGGACCGCTGCTGCCCAGCTTGACACTATCATTGAAGTAAGAACAAATGTACCTGGTCAGCATTGCCCGATTTTTCTGGCGAGCGTGACATTGTCAGTGCTAATCAGCGTGGAGTTGACTGAGCATTTGTATGATCTCTGGCACTGCCGTCTGTAAGATATTTTCTGCCCGTCACAGACTTGCGTTTGGGATGTGGCCTCTCGTGAGATGCGAGCAGAGTGTTTCATCCTAATGGGAGAGATGGGGAAAGCCGTCAGTGACCTCAAAGCCGCATCCAAGTTAAAGAATGACAACACCCTGGCTTTCTACAAACTCAGCACCATCTACTACAATCTCGGAGACCATGAGATGTCCCTCAAGTAAGACTGGCTTGCAGACTGCGTTCTTAAAGGCTCCCACACTCACTATTTGACATCATGTCGTATCGGAAAGGAACAGTTTCACCAGGAGATGTCTTGCCAATCACCGAGCTGTTCCCAAGAATCAAACATGGCATTCATTTCTCCAACGGCTGATGTCAATATTATTTGATTTTAGTGTGGATAGTGTAGATATCTTGTGTTGCCTTTAAAGTTTTATCCAAACAAAGTTGTAATTTTTTGTCGACTCTTTTTATAACCTGTCGATGTAGCACGTTCATTGGGTAATATGTCTAATTCTCCTGTGTCTGCAGCGAGGTTCGTGAGTGCCTGAAGCTTGATCCTGATCACAAACAGTGTTACAGCCATTACAAGCAGGTCAAGAAGCTGAACAAACAGATCCGGTCTGCAGAGGAACTCATTCAAGAGGAGAGGTACGTGTGTTTAGGCTGGGGTGAAGCCTTTCTCTCTCAACTTCTCTGGCCTTCTGTTCTCTTAAACTGGCACCATCTTGATTATGATAAATCGTACTTTGCATGCATAAGATTGCGTGTGCTCGTGTGCGTGCGTGTGTGTGGATTGTGTGTCCTCGGCTGTATTGACAGTGTCACGGCGTTTATGAAACACTCACCCGCTTTCTGCTCTAGGTACGAAGACGCTGTGAGCAAATATGAGGCTGTAATGAAGACCGAGCCCAATGTGCCCCGCTTATCTCTTCTTGCCAAGGAGCGCATGTGCCATGCATTAGCTAAGGTGAGACCCCCCCCCCCCCCAATGCTACCATGGGATGCAAGAAGCCTTGAAATGCAATGCATCTAACTAAGGTTGTGTGCGATGAACAGGGCCAGCAGGGTAGCCGAGCCGTGTCCGTGTGTGGAGAAGTCCTCCGGTCTGATCCGGAGAACGTCAACGTGCTGAAGGACCGAGCTGAGGCCTACGTCCAAGAGGAACAGTACGAGGACGGTGAGCCAGGCCGCTGTAGCTCGTGTTGTTAACATCAGTTTATTTGTCAATGCAATGGAGTCGGTGTGTTTAAACGCCCACACACTGAAACCTGGATCAAACTAATTGCTTTTGAGCTGACTAATCTGTAATTTATTCATTTCAGTTGAGGGAGGGATTATTACAACACGCATAGTCAGAAGTTAATTTCGTTTACCGAACTACTAATATGTATACTGATGTCATGGCAAGAGTGAAACACAGGGGGGCCGTGTAACACTAAAAGAAAAACGGTAATACAAACATCCAATGTCTGGCAGCGTACAGTCAGAAAATATAAATCCAAGTGATGGATGCTCACATCCAATTTACATTTTGCCTTGAAAATGTTAAAAGTAGATAACCACTAAATTTAAAGCATAAAGACATTGGCTTTGGTCAGAACATGAATCCCATACATTATGATTAGAACTGGTTGTGGAGCACAGTGCGTTAGAAGTGCTCAAGTCGTGTAAAGTGACTTGTTAATCAAGCTTAAAGCCATTCTTAATGGCCCTGCCAAAACACACACACGCGCACACAGCACTTACTATCTCCACAAAGCCTCGCTAGCAGAGGTGGAATTGGGCAGAAATGGTGGAGGCCTGGCCGGTCTTATTCCAGTGCATCGCGCTCCAACGCTCCCATTGATTTTGCATTATATTAACTATAAATTTGACCAGAATACCCGAGACTTTCAAATGGTTTAACAGGTTTGTAATCCAATAAAGAGATGATGTCATGCAGTACATGCATGCTGCTGTACATGAGAGGTCCTAGTTAGAAGGGGGCAGCATTTGATTATGGCAAAAACAAGTGCCCGTATTTGTTGGTACAGTTTAGCTTTATTTCGAAAGAGATGGCAGTGTTTTAGTGTGTGACATTATGATGACATGGACCCGAGGTCATCATAACCTCCCCAAAAAATGATCCTTGCAATCGATCCAATAATTAAGCAATACATAAACCGGTAGGCAAAACCTGAGGAAAAGGCAAACTGGTACATGCAAATAAAGAATATCTGGTGGAGTAACGTGTTTTGTTGAAGACGACCTAGACAGTGACGTCTTGCTGTGTGGAAGTTGTTGGATTATTTATGAGTTTTTTTTCTCCCTGTGCATCGCCACTGGTGCTTTTCATCGCCTTTTTTTCGCGGACATATTTGTCACGTTTTTTCCATTCACAACTTTGTTCACCCATCGACCGGCAAACAGGCGTTTGCTAGGATGAATTGGAGGCCATCCACACGTCCTTATAGTCCCCCAATGAGGAGTTGTAAAAGTGGTCATATTTACAGATTTCTTCCGACAAAGACTCTTCAAACTGATTAATTGTCTCATAAAAATCTTTGTTTTAATAATGGCGGAATTATGCTATGAAAGCAGAAATGTAAGACTCGAGAAAGGATGTAGTTGTAGTTGGCAGACCAATCACAGCCTTGTGGGCTGCGCGTCCTTGCGTTTCTCTGAAAAACGCAGAAGCATAAACTGGGCTTTAATCCTCACCTGTCTGACGGTGAAGGGTTTGTCAATTGGATAGATTTCTAAACGTGAAGATAAATGATACATTGATTTTACCAAATCATGAAAAGCTAGAATGCGGCGTGCTGCACTACGGGCACAAGCTGAAATGTTTTGACATCCATTTGAGGTTCGGGTTTTATAAAACACAAATGATACGGATTACCACTCTGCAACGGTTGTTTTGTTGGTTATATAATGAACAAGCTGCTTTAAATTCATCCATAACGTCACTGCAGAAAGGCAGCAGAGGGAATGCCGTACCTGATCTGGGCTCTTAAGCTGTCAGAACCCAAGAGTGTCACTTTGCCTCAGTACTCCTCACAGGGTAAACAAGCCTCCGAGCACCCAGAGGTGCTCACACACTCACTCACACTCACACAGCCTGGAGCTGCTGGGGCTCTGTAGGCAATGCTGAATGAATAGTTTATTTAATTGGATAAGGTTGAATTTTTCTTCTGTTTATTGTATTCACTAACTTCTCTACATATGATCATAAAGCATCAAATTGAACCGTACAACTATTTTCTATGTGAAGAAATACTGGAATCATGTCTATCTGAATTGATTTTGTTCATTTTTCAGCAATTAGTGACTACGAAGCGGCGGCGAAACACAGCGAGAACGACCGTCAGATAAAAGAAGGCCTGGAGAGGGCTCAGCGGCTCCTCAAGCAGTCCAAGAAGAGGGATTATTATAAGATCCTGGGAGTGAAGAGGTGGGCACACATGGCACGTCAGTGTTTCGGACGGGGATTTTTTTTTTCTTCCAAATGTCACGATTGCGCTACAAGCCACGTGATGTTTTGTAGTTTGCCCAGAAAGAAGCTGATGATGGCTTTGCCCCTTTGTCACAGAACGGCCCAGAAAAAGGAGATTATCAAAGCCTACAGGAAGCTGGCACAACAGTGGCATCCAGACAACTTCCAGGATGAGGAGGAGAAAAAGAAGGCTGAGAAGAAGTTCATCGACATCGCTCAGGCTAAAGAGGTCCTCACTGACCCAGGTGAAATGTTGTTTTTGATCTGCTGAGTCGGCGGGATTTGTTACTGCCGTTCTCTGGGAGAATGCCAGCCCCTCAGAGGCCTGGCATTCTCCCCGAGAACGGCGTTAGGATTTAAGAGGAAATTCTGATGCAACACAGGGTTGCATAACAAAATACACTTTTGCTGCAGAAGGGGTAAAAAACATGACACGCAAACGTTGTTCCATACTGACTAGGTCTTTTTCCCGTAGAGATGAGAGCCAAGTTTGACCAGGGGGAGGATCCCATGGATCCGGAGAGCCAGCAGGGTCATCATCATCATCACTTCCATGGAGGCCACCAGGGCTTTCAGGGCTTCAATCCGTTTGGCTCCGGATCCTTCAACTTTAAATTCAACTACAACTGAGGATGCAAAGCTGGAGCACGTTGTCCACATTCCTCCTCATTTCAAATGGAGATCACTGGAATGACTCTCACAAAGATGTGGAGCAAATTGTGATTTTTAGTTTTCAGTGACCTTAATTAAAATATTCATCTTTATAGTTGAATTCCGTTTGGGGGAAACTACTATCTGACAAGTGTGAAGCTGCTTTTAAGTGAATTCATTCTAACACAAGCATCCTTTCAAAGTATTGTTCACACTATTGATACCCATTCTTAAGATTCAATTTCTACATAGGTTCAGTTCTATTTTTATATGAATGGAGTTCATTGAGATGTAAATAAAGACTTATTTATGTACCTTTTTTAAAAGGCAAGAGTGATTGAAGGAAAGTTTGGAAGGCTTTTTTACGGTTTAAAAAAAAAAAAAGGCCTTTAGAAATTCCAACTCTTATTACATAAAATGGTGCAATGCTTTATGGTAAGGAAACACAGCATGAATCACACATTCAAGGACCACCTGGGGGGGTAACAAACTTTATTGATTTGGGGCAAGGATTTTTTTTCTGTCTCACAGGGCATAGTAAAAGGTGGGTGTCCTGTTAGCAGCAGCCTATTTTTATTTAAGATGGGTGAAAAACTCCACCTGGCCTCAGTAACTTAGTTTAAGGAACAACAAAGAACTCAAATCACAACATGTCATACGGTGAAGCTGAATGTAAACTTACTGTAATACGTTGACATCGTTGCCTGATTTGCTGAGCAACTTCAAGCTATAGGTGTGTGAACATGATGGGAAGTTATTGGGATTTTTTTGTAATTAAAAAACTAACTTTTCCAAGCCTCATTTGTTGAGTTGAATCATTTTCTGACAACAAATAAGCAACATCCCTAACAGATACCAGTGATTAT